>NC_136261.1:441241232-441448732 GCF_964187855.1 Myxine glutinosa | reverse complement strand
CGTCAGGAAGGGCATCCGGCCATAAAAACATTGCCTCAAAAAGAGAACCATGACAATTACAACTACATATGGGCAGGGTACAACCCGAAGTGGAGATCGGTTTCTGAGGTTTGGGATATGGAATGTAGGGACAATGACAGGGAGATCAGGAGAAGTGTTGGAAGTATTGGTCAGAAGAAGAGTGGACATATGTTGTGTGCAAGAGACGAGATGGAGGGGAAGTGGTGTGAGAATGGTGAAGGGTAGGCAGGGACAGAAATACAAGTTTGTGTGGCAAGGGTGCCTGGAGGGCGTGAATGGTGTTGGTGTCATGTTTTCTGAGGAGTTTGTAGACAGTGTGGTGAGTGTGACTAGAGTGAGTGATAGGTTGATGATGGTGAAAATGATGATTGGAAAGCTCTTGGTGAACGTCATCTCGGGATATGCTCCGCAGGTTGGTCGGAGCGATGAAGAGAAGGACAAGTTCTGGTGTGCGATAAAGAAGCTGATGGGAAACGTGAAAGATGAGGAAGTTGTTGTGGTAGGAGGAGACCTAAATGGACATGTTGGAAGGAGTATGGATGGTTTTGAGGGAGTTCATGGGGGTTATGGATATGGTGTGAGAAATGGAGAAGGTGAAAGGATTTTGGAGTTTGCTGATGGAGCTGATTTGTTGATTTGTAATACTCAGTTCCAGAAAGAGGATAATAAGCTTGTTACATACACGTCAGGTGGGTCGACGACAACCGTTGACTACCTGATGGTGCGTAGGCGAGATAGGGGGCACCTCCAGGACACAAAGGTGATCCCGGGGGAGGAGGCTGTTTCACAGCACCACTTGGTTGTCTGTGACATAAGGGTGAAAGGTGCGAGGAGAGCTCGGCGGGTGAAGTACCAACCGAGAATGAAGGTGTGGAGGTTTAAAGAGGTGACTAAGGGAGGCATTAAAAGAGAGGCTGAGTAGGGTAGACGATGATGTGGTTGAGCTTGAAAGTGGCTGGATGTCAATGAAAGCTCGTCTGTTGGGAGCCGTTGGTGAGGTATGTGGATGGACAAAAGGACCACCGAGGCACTCGGAAACATGGTGGTGGGATGATGAAGTTGGAAAGAGGATTGACGAGAAGAGGAAGAAGTTCAAGGAGTGGCAGAAGGCGAAGGGTACGGGAGCAGAAACAGCAGAGCATGAAAGTTATAAGGCTGCAAAGAAAGAGGTGGCAAAGGCGCAGGAGGCATGTCGGAAAATGTTCGGAGAACGCTTGGATTCGGAAGAGGGTCAGAGAGCAGTATTCAGGATTGCAAAGCAGATAGCGAAAGAGAGGTGTGATGTGATGGGGATGAGTTGCTTGAAGGATGAAGTGGGACAAATCGTTGTGGACCCAGGTGGAATTAAAGGAAGATGGAAAAGATATATGGAAATGCTGTTGAATACAGAGAATGAATGGGATGGCAACATAGAGAGTAACCCAGTTTTAGGACCGGCAGAGAAGATAACTGAGAAGGAAGTTGAGGAAGCGATAAAAGCAATGAAGAGTAGAAAAGCGGGAGGGCCGACGGGAGTTGTGGGAGATATGTTGAAGGCAGCAGGAAATTGGGGTGTGAAGAGAATGACAGAGATCTGTAATCTGGTGGTGAAAGAAGGCCGCATTCCAGTGAATTGGGAACAGAGTACCCTCGTCCCTCTATACAAGGGGAAAGGTGACCCTCTGGAGTGTGGCTTGTACCGAACAATAAAGTTAATGGAGCATGGAATGAAGGTATTGGAAAGGGTGTTGGAGAGGAGGATAAGGAAGAAAGTGAAGATTGACGACGGCTCTTGGCATTGACGAAGCAGCCCAAATGGTCACCCCACCACATCCAGCTTGGTCTCTTGGCACTATACAATCTTCGTTGTCGGCTTCATGCACTTGTCTGCGCACTCAGATGCGGCCATATTGACGATAGACCAGAAATCTAGACTCGTCACTGAAGATCATGTGATTCCAGTGTCCTGGCTGCCATTGGCGGTGCTCTCTGGCCCACTACAGTCGGCGCTGGCGGTGTTGTCTGGTCAGACGTGGCTTTCTCAGGGTACGCCTGGCACGATAGCCTGCTTGAACCAGTCGTTGGTTGACTAGCCTTCTGGATACAGGCACATTTGTCAGTTGCTGCCACTCAGCCCTAAGCCGATTAGCTGACTTGGTATGGCCATTGCGGACTAACCAGTGCAGCTGGCGATCATCCCTCCTTGTGGTTCTGCGGGGACGTCCTGACCTCGGTATTGGAGTAGGGATACCCCTCTGAGCATTTCGTTTCAGGATCTTTGACATCTGACCTTGAGTGATGCCATACTCCCGAGCAATAGCATGCTGTTTCATGCCGGAATTTCGTAAAGCCACCACTAAATGACAAACGGCATTGTCGAGTTGACGGACCATCTCCAGGGGAAGCGGCAATAACTTTTGTAGATTTGCAGCGGTTGTTTTCCACTAATACAGAACGCAACAACCGTTATATACCTGATTGTGAAGCCAATCGTCAAATGTACCTGTCCATACATTTTGTCACACCACCTGTGATATAATCCTGTTATTGACTTCTTACTGCGACAGACAATCAGTGACACTGGTTCTTTTAACAAATAAATCACCGAAGCGTAAAAGAAACTCACCAGATTGATATACCGAGTTCAGAAAGTAAACCCAAGTCAAGAAAAAAAAAAAAAACTATATTAAATGCCAAGTCTGTATATTTATATTGTTACGGATCTGGGACGACGGCGCTCCCCTTGCCAAGGGGGGTTAACCCCTTGTCCTTTATACTGGCCGTCGCCGATCCTGAGGGTATGACGTCACGCCTGGTCAGTGCTGGGTAGGGTATTAGGCCTATCCGTCCTATGACCTAAGTACCAGCGCCTTCCGGGACGCAAGGAAACACCCCCGCCTGTGCCGCAGTGTAATTTGATTGGTTGCGCCGAGTGAGCGAACTGCGGGGTGGGCCGTTAACAATGACTAACCCGATTGCGGAGCTTTGGCCAAAATCGCACCACAGGAACTCAATTGGGAAATCACTAAAGCGATCGGATGTGAATGAAAACCAAAGTGAAGGAGGAACAGGTATTTATTATTATTATTTACACAACCAAAGAAAGCAAAGGAGAAGGAAAGAAACGAAAGTAATTTACAGAAGAAGAAGAAGACACAGTGCAATCCTTATAACAAGCTTACTTATATCCCAGACAACACAAAGGACAGACGACAGGCAGACTCACATGAATGGGGAATGAAGGCAGGAACGAATGGCTGGAAGAGAAGGTGGGACCACAGGGCTGGATGAGGTTCAGGTCCGTGCAAGCGGCAGGGCTGGAGGTCCGAGGATCGCGGCACGACGTCGCGGTTTTCGTGCACGCCCTTGTTCGTTGGAGGTTGGTTCCGGTAGTTGCCGTCGGTGTTGGTTGGTATGGCGAGCACACTCCGGATCCTCTGCATGTCTCCGCCTCCTGCGTCCTCGAAGCTCCTTCAACACCCATGAAACTCTTGTACGGTTTCTCTCCCGTGTGAATTAGTCTGTGTCTATTTAAAGTTGAAGAACAAAGACCTTCAAACACACGGAACACTTGTGCGGCTTCTCTCCCTCGGGACTCTCCTCACTCGTCTCGTCCAGCGCACCTCCCTCAGAACTCAGGTGGGGGCTCCTCGCAACGGGTTATATAGGCCACACCCTCAAATCTTCACGAACCTCTTGATCGTTCTCTCTCCGCCCTCTCAAGCCAAACCCACTCATTCTCGGTTGGTTGATCGTGGCTGGCTGACTCCTCCTCTTGATGACGATGGGCGGGCCACGCCCTTCTTCCCCGAGTTAGAGCACATGGCAATGGCGGTGAATGCAGTTGGTAATGGAGGTAATGCAGTTGGCAATGGAGGCAATGCAGTTGGTACTGGTGTTTTGGGGCAATTGAAAGGGGATTCTACCTTATTTCATTTGATGCAACGCAAGATTAACTCGTGGACACAGAGCCTTACCTGAGACATATAATAATGAGATAACTATTGAGGGAAGCCTATTATTTGCTACGTGATGCGATGGACTAACTAAGGTGCAAACAATTAACAGCCAATTAAGCGGAAATGTACATAGGAAATTTACTACTAAATTGACAAAGTGAAGGTTCTAAAAACCGTAACACAGCACCCTAATTCCTCACGGCACGTCTCGGGCCGACAAAACTTTAACTTAGTGTGACACTCAGGTGTAATTCCCTCTACAATTAATCTGACCCTGAGTGTGACAGTTTTAAAACACAAATAAATATGTCCCGCTATTACGTTGCACCCTACCTAACAGATTCACGCTCACAGGATAACCGAATTGCGGAATTAATTCTCAAACTAAACATGAATGGTGGGGAGCATTATTTACAAGTTACACTATTTTGGCTATTTACAAAACGCAGCCCAGGACCTGTGATTTCTTTTGGGAAGCAAAAAGAAAATCCTGTGGGAGGGAGGATAGAGACAGCATGCACTGCATCGACGCACCAGCACCAATAAACACCAAAGCACCATAAAGCACCAATCAACACAATCAGCATGAAAAGCACCATCCATTGCTCATTTCACACATGTCATCACATTTCAAGAATAACAAACTGATGACTCTCTTCTCAGCTCCTGCTCTGCTGGCCGATGTTCTTCCTGATGTTGTCTTTCTTGCTCTTCTTGCTTGCTGCCTATTTGCAAAGATAAAAAGGCACACAACGCGTCCATCTTTTTATTTATGGCCAACAGGGGCCGACTTTGGGTGGTTCACCTGTATGGCTTGGTGCCACCTCACCGAGGTCCGCAAGCAATATCTTGGGCCATCGTGGCCGGTCCCAGCAGAGGGGCCATGCCACAAAACTTGTGGTCCATAAGTGGTGCTTGGCCACAGTACTGTGGTCCATATGGTGGTGCGCGGCCACAACAACGTGGTCCATAAAGTGGTGCATCGATGCAGGCAGCTAGTTGCGGGGATTCGGGCACACAATGGCGGACTCCCGCACGCTCCCCCTCAGTGCCCAGAGAGCACGATCCATGGGTCGGGGAAGGAAGACAGAGATGCAGCGTTAGCAAGGGGTAAGGTCACAAGGGTACACATCAACAAAGGTAATGCAAGGTGAGGTGCGCATGGGAGCGAGCTGAGAAAGTTCGTCCCTAGCGTTCGTCACCCCACCTGTCACCTACTCCACCCTTGCCCCTTACCCAGTATTTACAAACAATTTACAAATTCGTCACTACCGTCACGTCTTCCCCATATCTCCTAATACCAAATTCGTCATCACAATCCCACTAACCAAATTTGCCATCATCCAAATTCTTCATCAATTCCTCATAAGGAGGAAGAGATGGAACATCAAGCACAATGTCACACCCACATCATGATGCGTCTCACATTTCCAAAACATTTGCACAAAAAAACAAACATGGCATGGTGTGTAGTTCGGTCATCACCTCAGGTGAGCGGCTGCAGATGGTGCGAGGAGATTTCAATCCTATCTACTTCCTAAATGACATAAACACACTTTACACTACCTGGGGTCTTTCCCTGCCAATCCATTGGCTATCTTACTCTATGCGGTTCTAAAAACCACTTCCCATTGACCAAACTGTGGTGCTCATCAATATGGGGTCTGACTCCCTCGATTCAACTCCCTGTGCCTTTGCACAATTTCGGGGCTGAGTCATGTGGCTCCCCTAACAGGTCTACTTACCTGTGCGCCTCCGCCACTGAAGTTGTCTCCCGGGCTTGCCTAGCTCTTCACCCTACCTATCTAACTGGAGAAGGCCCTCCCTGGCACTTACCCCCTCGGTGCCCTCTCTGGCACAGGGCTACCCGGGTCCGTCCTCCGGATCCACGGGCCCCATCCACAACTCTGACGGCTCCCAGAGCCACCTGCGGCCTCACCTGGCCGACATCCTAACAGTGGCGGAGCGCCCAACCAATCATCCCTCTAGCAGGCCACACGCCCAGCCATTTTCACGTCACTAATGCACCCATCCAAACACCATTCTTCCCCATGCACCACAGATGCCAATATCCAACCACAATTTACGTATACCCTCTACCTAACTCTTAAACTACCCTCCCCGTGTATTTGTGATAGGGGTCCATCCTCCCCATACACTCCCTTCGCACCAACCACTCCACTCCACATTTTCCATCATACTCACTCCACACCATCCATTCCATACTCCATACCAGCTATTCAACCATTCTCCATACACCTGTTCACTCACTTGCACACCTGTGCTCACACACCTGGTGCTTCCTGCACACTCCTTCCTCCCAACCCACTTTTCACCATACACTTCCAACTCTCCTAACCATTGCCTCAGGCACCCAAATTCTCCCACGCTCATACACACATCTTCCCCGAGCATTGCCCCTCAATTCCTCATTTCAATATGCTCACCAGCACGCACAACTGCATCATCTGAACTACCTGGTATCCTTCTAACTTGGTGCTCCCCGTCTTCCCTTTAAACTAAGCACATACCACGTCATTAACAACCATTCTAACCTCTCTACGTCCCTGACTACTTGTACAATGTCCCTACTTACCGCTACCGTTACCTATTGTCATTCCTCTAGATCCCTATACAATTATCCAAACCCTCCCTCGGCGAGCTTACACTGCCAAAACCCCATAATTTGTGCTCATGTGCCCGGGTGTGAGGGATGGCAGAGTTGCCATCCCACCACATCGGGCATCTCCCACTATAAATTTTTGCCCATCCAATTTTTCTGCCAATCAAAATTTGCCAATCACTGCCAATCATTTTTGCCCATCAAATTTGCCAATCATTACTGCCAATCCTATTCACTATCCCCAATTTCGAATCGAAACACTATCATCATCACAGTCCGCTATATCTGAGCCTCTCGGTACGTCATGACATCATTAAAACTCGGCTTCGCAAAGCCGAGCAACGAATGCGGGTGGTTCGTCTACCGTGGGTTGAGTCCGTCCGGCATTCGGTTCAAGGGAGGCGGTTTGCTCGGGCCGAGATTCCACGCACCATCTCGGCGCGGAGCCTTTCGGTCTTGCCCGGCCAGAATGCCACAACCACAAGGGGGCACCGCTCCGGTCCCTCCTACCTGCCCTTGAACTGGACCAGTCGCCTTGCCCAGCAAGGCCCGGACTCGACCGTGCGGGGCGGGGCAAGGCCCGGATCGTGCGCGACACTCCGAAGAGGAGCGACGCAGCACCGACCCACGCCGGGCCTCGCATCCAACGAAGCGCACCGCGCACCGAGTGCTCGCGTCGGCTATCCGTCGCCCTAAACGCTGCCCCGGTCCACGTCGATGCTCCCCGGACATGCTCACACCACTCGTTCCTTTTTACACTCACCAAACCCGGTGGCTCAGCGCCTCTCATGCATTCCACACACTCCATCCATTCCACCACTGCACCCTCTGTTACACACCACACCTCTCGCGCACATTCTCCCGGTACGTACTCCGTACCACTCATGGGGTTGCCCTCTTGCATCCACCCACTTACGTGCTCCGATGTGCTCTCTCGCACCTGCGCTACCACCAACTCAGGTGTGCCTCCTCACACACGCTCAACCATTCCAAGTGTGCATTCTCGCACCCGCTCCACCACCAACTCACTCTCCGTGTCACACTCTGTGCACTTACGCTCTGACGTGCCTTCTCGCTTGCACTCAGTATCACTTTCATCACCGCACGTACACTCTGTATCGCTCTCACTCTCTGTCGCATTCATTCTCACTTCCACACTCTGTGACACATTCACTCTCCGACGCACACTTTTTCCTCACACGCGTGCCATTTCCACTCACACAGCGCCCAACGGACCTCCCACAAACGCCCGCGGTACGCTGGGATCCCAAGCGCGCGAAAATTCTTTTCACGCCAAACATCCTCCTGCAAAACCTCTTAACACCATATACCACCTTACTCACCCTTGGGATCCTCCTCTCCACGCGCACCTGCAAATCTTTATAAGGATTAGCAAGTACGGCATCAGGATGTGAACTCAGACTTTGCACATTATCCATCACTTTCCCCCATTTCATTCCTATCTCTGCCTTCTCTTCAATTTCAATTCCAACTATTTCTTTTTCTTTGTTCACCTCGACAACCGCTGGCTTTATTAAAATTCCCTCTTCCACCTCAGCGGTCGCCGGCTTCCCCACATCCCGGGTCGCGATTTCTACCCCGGTCCAGTTACCTGTGCCTTGCTCCGACTTGCTCAACCTGCGCTCCTCGACCCGCGTTACCTCGTCGTGCACCCGTGTGCCCCTCCCGCTCAACCTGCAGTTAACCTCCCTCTCGGCCTCCCTTATCTCATATGCGGCTTGCCCCCTCGCCAACCCCTCATTAATTTATTTGGCTTGGCCAATTATGCCCCCCAGTTTGTCCCTTAATCTGCTTCCGAATCCCTCCAATTTGCTTCCTAACTTGTTCCCTACTCCTCCCAATTTGCTGTTTAATCCCTCACATTTGTTGTCTAAACCCTCAAATTTGGTTTCTAGCCCCCCGATTTGATTTTCTAATCGCTCCCCCATTCTGTTTTCCAATCCTCCAATTTGGTTTCCCATGTCATTCCTGAATTGCTCACCCGTCTTGACCATAAGGGCCTCCATTTGTATCATAAAGAGGTTCAAATCCACTGGTGCTGCGGGTGCGGCTGCCGCAACCCCGCGCGAGGCGCCATTTTGAGCGCCCGAAACCTCGTGCGCGAGGCCGCCATCCTGTGCGCCTGAAACCTCCGCTACCCAATGCGTATTGCCTTCCTCCCGCATTACTCCCACCTCCTCCCTGGGGTCCTGGGTTGACTCTAAACCCTCTCCTAGCTCCCCTACTGGCATCCGGTCGCCTTGATTATCCATGGCACGATTTTAATTTGGATATTAATAAAAATTTTGGCCGCTCCAAATTTTGACCAAATTTTTCCAGATATAAAACATTTGGTTCGGGCTTCAAATCCCACTCCCAGACACCAATTGTTACGGATCTGGGACGACGGTGCTCCCCTTGCCAAGGGGGGGTTAACCGCTTGTCCTTTATACTGGCCGTCGCCGATCCTGAGGGTATGACGTCACGCCCGGTCAGCGCTGGGTAGGGTATTAGGCCTATCCGTCCTATGACCTAAGTACCAGCACCTTCCGGGACGCAAGGAAACACCCCCGCCCGTGCCGCAGTGTAATTTGATTGGTTGCGCCGAGCGAGTGAACTGCGGCGCGGGCCGTTAACAATGACTAACCCGATTGCGGAGCTTTGGCCGAAATCGCACCACAGGAACTCAATTGGGAAATTACTAAAGCGATCGGATGTGAATGAAAACCAAAGTGAAGGAGGAACAGGTATTTATTATTATTATTTACACAACCAAAGAAACCAAAGGAGAAGGAAATAAACGAAAGTAATTTACAGAAGAAGAAGAAGAAGACACAGGTCAATCCTTATAACAAGCTTACTTATACCCCAGACAACACAAAGGACGGACGACAGGCAGACTCACACGAATGGGGAATGAAGGCAGGAACGAATGGCTGGAAGAGAAGGTGGGACCACAGGGCTGGATGAGGTTCCGGTCCGTGCAAACGGCAGGGCTGGAGGTCCGAGGATCGCGGCATGACGTCGCGGTTTTCGTGCACGCCCTTGTTCGTTGGAGGTTGGTTCCGGCAGTTGCCGTCTGTGTTGGTTGGTACGGCGAGCACGCTCCGGATCCTCTGCGTGTCTCCGCCTCCTGCGTCCTCGAAACTCCTTCAACACCCATGGAACTCTTTTACGGTTTCTCTCCCGTGTGAATTAGTCTGTGTCTATTTAAAGTTGAAGAATGAAGACCTTCAAACACACGGAACACTTGTGCGGCTTCTCTCCCTCGGGACTCTCCTCACTCGTCTCGTCCAGCGCACCTCCCTCAGAACTCAGGTGGGGGCTCCTCGCAACGGGTTATATAGGCCACACCCTCAAATCTTCACGAACCACTTGATCGTTCTCTCTCCGCCCTCTCAAGCCAAACCCACTCATTCTCGGTTGGTTGATCGGGGCTGGCTGACTCCTCCTCTTGATGACGATGGGTGGGCCACGCCCTTCTTCCCCGAGTTGGAGCACATGGCAATGGCGGTGAATGCAGTTGGTAATGGAGGTAATGCAGTTGGCAATGGAGGCAATGCAGTTGGTACTGGCGTTTTGGGGCAATTGAAAGAGGATTCTACCTTATTTCATTTGATGCAACGCAAGATGAACTAGTGGACACAGAGCCTTACCTGAGACATATAATAATGAGATAACTATTGAGGGAAGCCTATTATTTGCTATGTGATGCGATGGACTAACTAAGGTGCAAACAATTAACAGCCAATTAAGGGGAAATGTACATAGGAAATTTACTACTAAATTTACAAAGTGAAGGTTCTAAAAACCGTAACTATATGTATATATATATATATATAGATAAAAACAAGTGTTGAGTTCAGCCAAGCACTCCTGTCACTGTCAGGCTATGGCTCAACATCCTTCTTCCTGTTCTCTCAACTGTCCATTATTACCTCTCTGACCATATTTTAGTCCCAGAAAGAGTGGGTATTTACTCAAATAAAAGTTAAAATCCTTTGCTTTGTAGATGAGAGTGCCCACTTCATTTTACCTTCAAAATTTACTCCTGGTACCAGTGATCTGATCCTATCAGCCATAATCCATTGTACCTTTTGTTAGATTCTACATTTTCTCAGTCTCTTCTTGATTTTGGAATAATTCAAACAATTATTCCTCCCAGTACTCCAGCAGAGATGCTGAGGACAGTTTGGAGGAGAAGCGGAGGTTGGTGTGCCAATTTGTGAATGAATCTGTGGATCTGATGAAGAGTGAAATAAACAAGAGGAAAATGGAGAAGCTTTCTCTTCTTGGGAAGCAGAGGGAGAAACTGGAGCAGCAGATGGAGGATCTACGTCAAGGAAAATCCGCAATGGACACAGCACTCCAGGATCTGGAGGCCATTTCCTTTCTGCAGGTGTGGTTTATCGTAAACGTATTGCAAAAGTTTTACTGTTTAAAATATATTGTTTCGGGGGAGTCTGTCACTATTCAAGTATAAGCTTTTAGTTGAGGCCTTGTTTCATGTCACGGTCAATGGTAAAGGTGCAGTATACGATACAACGGTTCAAAAATGATTAAATAAATTGTCTAGAAAGGTGAGTGAATGCATTTCCAGGTGTGTTTATGTCATCATGAAGTGAGATTTAGGTTTTATCACAATGAAGGTTTGGGATGAGAGTGAGTTCATGTCATGGTCTCCAAAGCAGTGATACAGCACGACTACCTGGTCACTGTTGAGGGTTTCAATCATTTCATCCAAGGATTTTATCCAAGGGATGCTCATGTGGACCTCCAGGTACCATGACATCATGGCTCTCATCATGTGCTGGATCATCGCGATTATTTTGGTTTATCCAGTGCCATGTTTATCCAGGTAGTCAAAGTTGCCTGTGTGTATCCACCTGGAGAACATTAGAATGAATTATGGTCAAACAACTACTTCACATAATTTGTTCCTGCACAATTCAACGTTGTTCATGTGAATACTGTTCGGGTTACAGATTTACCTTATCGCGTGTTTTCACCAAAGGGAAGTGAAGTACTGTTTCAAAATTAAAATCAAATTTATCTTTTCCTTTTCAAATTGAAAACATCTTTGGTTTATTACCCCATGCACGCGAAGCCTCCATCTCTTAAACTGTGACTCAATGCCGTCATAATGCAGTGTCTATGGTGATCAATATTGCCTCAGGAACACTAAACACCTGGATATTTTTTATGACGATCTTTAAAATCATCTTTTTATTAAAATTGAAGAACGTAAATGAACACTGTGTGGGGTATCGTGTTCTGTGAACTCTCTCGTATTTAATAAATAAAAACAAACATTAATTCATTCAAATATCTGGATCTCATTCTTTGTTTTCTTCCTTTTCAGGCTTCCAAGGACCTGCTAAAAAGGTGAAACTGCATTGGTATCCGACACGTTATCAGCACATCCTGATGTTTTTGACCCTGCTCACCTTCTTCTCTCCATGTCCATCTGTGATCTGTGCTCACCTTCTTCCCTCCATGTCCCTCCATGATCTCTGCTCACCTTTTCTCTCAATGTCTGTCCATGATCTCTGCTCACCTTCTTCTCTCCATGATCTCTGCTCACCTTCTTCTCTCAATGTCTGTCCATGATCTCTGCTCACCTTCTTCTCTCCATGATCTCTGCTCACCTTAGTCTCTCCATGTCCCTCTATTATTTCTGCTCACCTTTTTCTTCAACTGCTCTTTCTAATTATTCCTCATTCCCTTCCAAACCATTTCTGAAGATAATTCATAAAACACCTTACCCCACACTGTCTTGAGAAAAGGGCATGGAAGGGTCTTTTCAACTCTTGGTTTGCGTTTCCAAGCACGATCTACATTTCTTTGTCTGAATCTCGATATTTTCCAAGGTTGAAAGTGTGAGCGTCAAATTTGATTGGTCAATATAGTGGAAATTTGCGTTTCTCCAAATACTGTTAAACTGGAGGTTTTTGGAAGTGCCAACAAGGGGATTTGTTTTCTACAGTGTTCAAAATATAAAACACAAGCTGAAGTACCCAGCGTTGCTCGGGGAAATTCATGTAAGGTGAATATTAAAATATAATATGTATTTTGAAATATTAATGGGTGCCAATTTGATTGATACAGCTGCATGAAGAAGTGAATGTATTTTATTTGCCAGATGTAGGGTGCCCCTTTACATGAACTTTTCGAGAGCATTACTTGGTTCCTCCTAAGAACACAAGGGTACTCCAGCATGCACACGAGATTTTTTTGAATGTCCCTTCTTTTCTATAGTTTGCCACATGGCACATATGATATAGAGGGGCCTTTTCTATACCCATGCCATTTTTCCCCAAGAATGCTTGTTATCTTTACACTCATCAACTTTCACAATGAACATCTCACCCAGCAAACGTTGCAAAGTCAGAGAAAATAAACAATTTCTTACATATGGAATCATAGGTATGCAAGTGTTATCCATGCATGGAACGCAATACACTGTCTAACAGTACATGACAAGTGCTTCAATAGATAGTGTACATCAACATGAATTACAAAGAGATTGATGGACATTGGACATGGTTTACAACATTTGAACCTGGATACATGAATTACAAGGAGATTGATGGACAATGGACAAAGACATGGTTTATAACATTTGAACCTGGATACATGAATTACAAGGAGATTGATGGACAATGGACAAAGACATGGTTTACAACATTTGAACCTGGATACATGAATTACATGGAGATCGATGGACAATGGACAAAGACATGGTTTATAACATTTGAACCTGGCTTCTCTGCGTCTTGTCCGAGGACCTCAGATGGGAACACCAACAGATGGTAACAAACATTACTTCTGAGAATGGTGTTGTCCCATGTCCTGCCGCAAACACCTTGTTGGATTATTCTCACCAAGGTCTTGTCTCTGCAGACAGATGGTTTTCTATCCCATCACTTCGGAACTTGTCCTTTGTTCTGTCCATCTCCTGTCAGGAAGCCGAGTCCAGGACCAACTGACTCACCAAGTCTGCTTCTTGCCTCGTGCTCTTCATCTCATCTTTCAGCATGTCATTCATCATTGATTTATTCTTTCCCCAAAGCACACCTCATTCTCTCCAACCCTCACCGACACTCTCTTTCCATCCTGTTCATCGTTTTTTTTCTGCCTGTTTACTTCATTCTCGATTAGGCTCCTCTGGAATCGAGACTTCTGAATAAAAATACAAATTATTCCACAAATTCACTCGATCTATTTTCTATTTTTAATTATTTACAACTCTTTTACAGATAACCTGTTTTGTTATGTAAAAATGTATTATTTTAACAATATTCTCTCCTCCAATAATTTCTAAAACTGATGTTTTTCCTTTTTATTCCAAGGCTCACGACCATGTCAGACTTTAAATCCGTGAAGAGGACACCGCTCCCAGTTCTGGACTTCTCGAAGGAGGAGAAGAATTTGGACGGGCTCATCACGCTCAATAAGAACTTCCTGGAGAAGATACAGAGTGAGTGACACAAACTGGACATTTCATCAAAAAATATTAAGGGAACACAAAACGTGGCACAAATATGGAAGAGAAACGGGAAGAGAGAGAACGGCACTCATTGGAGAGCAATTCCTCCGCCAGGTGTACAGTTTACAATTTGTATCCCAGAGTAGACCAGAAAATCACAATACAGGATCGCATTTAATCAAAATCATCCATCCACAACTTTTGAGATATCCTGCGATATATCGTATCTCCCAATGGCGAAGCATCACTTTCAAAATTCGACGATCTGGATCCGGATCCGGATCTTCAACAAAATTGAATCGATTCTTCCTTCTCACACACACAACCTGTCCAACAAGTTTCATCCAAATCCGTCCATAACGTTTAGAGATATCCTGCTATATGCTGAATTTAGCCCATCACTCAATGGTGAAGAATCACTGAAAAAATAAATAATTATCATATCCGAATTCATATTCAGATCTTCACCAAAATCGAATATGTTTGTCCTTGTCAGACACCCAACCGGTCCACCAAGATTCCTCCAAATCCGTCCACAACTTTTTGAGATATCCTGCTGTGTATCATTTTTGGTCTTATCTCCCAATTGTGAAGACTGAAGAATCACTTAAAAAATTCTACAAGCCGGATCCGAATCCGCATCTTCACCAAAATATAAAAACATTTTGTCGATGTCAAATACGGTACATCTCTGCCAAATTTCGTCCGAATCCGTTCACAACTTTATTGAGATATTTTGTTCACAAACGGACAGACAGACAAACAGACAGACAGGGGTAAAAACATAACCTACATCCACCTTTGGTGGCGGAGGTAAAAATTCTAGAAAATGAACAAATGATAATGTTTTTATTGTGTACCACATCATGGATCAGGATGAGTGAGGTTACAGAGGGTAAAAAGCAAACATGGTTTCAGTGGGGCAACAGGTGTACACAACAGGTAGATGCAACAAGCAAGGTATCCAACAAACAGGAGAAAACTAAAGATGGGAGGGGAGGAAATATCTGAAACCACGGGGCTTGGGAGAGGTGGGGTTCACAAGGGCAGAAATATTTACACGTAGTGATGGGAGACGACATGATGTGTTGGTGTAACAGGAACGTGAAGTCCCTGGAAGGAAAGTTAGATTGAATCATCCCCGGAAAGCAGTTCCGCAAATCAGATAAATGACTGGATATTTATATTAAGTAGAGATTTTGGGAGTTTGATTCGAAGGAGTGACTGTAAGAGGGGATTCATCCTCGATATATTAGAGATGGTCGGAGATCTAAGAGAGGAGAGGGATCAATAATGGAGGAAATGGGTTACAAATCACACAAACAACAGGTATGAATAACTAATGTAACGTGTTAGATGGGGTGATGTAATAGACACTGGGTAAAACGGCGGTAAAAGCCTGAATAAATTTATTTATACACCTTTAACGCTTTATTCAAATTTAATTAATTATAAACTTGAACACGATAACACAAATCACCTTCATAATACCTCCAAGAACCATGATATATGTCGACATCGAACAAGAGATTTATTTTGGTCGTGACCCCGAAGCCGTTCTCTTAAGAGGGAAATAAAATGGAAGAAAAAGAAAAGAATGAAAAGGAGGAAATATGGAATTTTAAATAATCTGTAAATGGAGCGAGGAAGAAGAACCCTGTTTCCGTTTCCCTTCACTTCCAAAGATTTATCAAGTTGTTCTGATCCAGCTCAACCTTCTCCGGATGCTCCACAGATGCTCTGTGGAAATTATTAGAGAAGAACAAAAACTACAAGATGTGAAATTTTCTTGTTTTATGTTTATGAAGATGTTTTTATCTTTTGACCAAATAGTTAAACAAGAACAGACACATTCAAAGTACACCGCCCCCAATGCCAAATAAATAAATAGTGTAGGCTCAGTACTGCATAAGTGTAGTTTGTGAAACCCATCCATGGACATGATCATCATGGGGTCATCAGCCATGCAAAGATCAATATCGCTGATGATGATGATGAGGATGATGATGATGATGATGAGAGGGAGTTGCACGTGAGAGGGTGAAGAAGAGGCCACCGATATGCTTCTGTAAGATGTCGATTGACGCCGTGTTCTATGGTGATCAATAAAGCCTCCATCTCCTCAACTGTGACTCATCGTCGTATTAGTACAGTGTAGTCGTGCTGGTACAGTGTAGCCATGCTAGTGCAGTGGAGTCGTGTTAGTACAGTGGAGTCGTGTTGGTACAGTGTAGTCGTGTTGGGTACAGTATAGTCGTGTTTGTATAGTGTAGTCGTGCAAGTGCAGTGTAGTCGTGTTAGTATAGTGTAGTCGTGCTAGTACAGTGTAGCCGTGCTAGTACAGTGAAGTCGTGCTAGTACAGTGTAGTCGTGTTAGTACAGTGTGGTCGTGTTGGGTACAGTGTAGTTGCGTTAAACTTCCAGATTTTAAAAATTATCTTTAAATTGTTTATATTATTAAAAGTGAAGTAAAGACTTGAACACTGCGTGGAGTATCATGTTCTATGAAGTCTCAGGTTTTTCAAGTAATGATTTTGAATGATGGAGGATACACCGTCTGTAGCTTGATTTGGAGGCCATTTTGATTTGCTTTTGCTCTTCGTCCCACCTAAAATCTCGTTTTAATGTTATCCTTTCCTAGAGGTTGGAATTCCAGCAGGGATTCAGGAAATCAAAGTATTGTGATTGGAAAAATCGGTGATGACGTGAATGAGGAACTAAAATATGTTCCACTCCGGAAATATAAATTTCCAGGAAATAACTTTCTTACATTCCACGTATTCCCTCTGCCTCTGAAGGTGGATGGAGGTTGTATTTTCACCCTTGTCTATGTGTCTGTCTCTGTCTTGTTTGTTTGTCTGTAAGCAGGATATCTCAAATAATTGTGGATGGAATCGGACGGAATTTTGTGGATAGGTTGGGTGGGTGACGAGGACGAATTCATCCGATTTGGGGAACATCCGAATCCAGATCCGGAACAGAATTTTTAACTGATTCCACATCATGGAGAGTTGGGGCCAAAAACGATATCCTGCGTCACACGATATTTCAAAAAGTTGTGAATGAGTTATGACAAAACTTGGTGAATGAGTTGGTTGGGTGACAATAACAAGCCGATTCGACTTTGGTTCAGGTCTGGATCCAGATCCGGTCTTTCAGGGGATACAAAACATAAACTGTGCAGCCTGGTGGAGGTATGCGCTCTACCAGGTGCCGTTCTAGTTAATTTTTTTATGATAAAGAAACATTATGGACCAGAAATACAAGACTAACAGAATTTAAATCATTTTTCATCAATTGTAAAATTCATAACATGAAATCCACAAAGTTGTGATCCGGGATTGTCGGCGTATCGGCCCGTGAGGGAGAGAAATCTTATTTTGTACCGAGAACAAACATTTTACAGGTGAATGAGGAGATTGTGAGGAATCAGAAAATGAACTTGGTGTTTGTGCAAAACTTAACATCCAAGTCGATGTTACTGATCATTCATTCATTGTTTTATTCTTCTCATGAACTGTAATTGTAAAAGTTTGTAAAAGTGAAGAATGTTTGTGTAAAAGTTGTTAAAATGAATTCTGTTCAGTGAAGTGTTCACGGAACATCACAAACGATGCAGAAACCTTTGGTCAATATTTCCAGGTGTTGTACATGAAACACACACACTGATTACACAGTGATGCGTCACGTGGAAACATGTCAGGTGAATGAGTTGTTCTCACTTCCATCTTCAAATAATTTATTTATTGTTATGATAAAAACAACTGATCAATGAACATTATGAAAGGCTGGACAAAATAATTCAGGCATTTCCATTTTGATCGATCAACCATTGGGTGAATCCAGGGAAACTTAAAAAATAAAATAGGACCGCGGGTCCTGAAGCTCACCTGGATCAGGAGCAACAGTCGCTCAACCCCCCACGGACCCTCTCAGACTATGATATGTTTAATGCTGTGAACAAACTTTGGTGCATCATGGGTGATGAAGGTTGTGATCAAGTTTTTCAAAATTGTGTGTGTAGTTTCGGAGAAGAGAGCAAATACCTATTTTGGGGGTCAAAAACCCCCGTAGTTCCCCTTATTGAGCGCAGATTTGAATGTGATTAATTCACCTTTCACCAGGCATCAGATATGAAGCTCATGTCCAAACTCAGTGTTTGGTTCAAGCGATAATGACTGAGTGTTTTCATACTCAATCCCTCCCTCACTCCCTCACTCCCTCACTCACTCCCTCACTCCCTCACTCACTCCCGCACTCCCTCACTTACCTATGGACAATCCTCGATCGCATAAGCTCACCGCACTAAAGTCCAGGTGAGCTAAAAATACTAAGTTGGTAAAGGGAATTTTTCAATCTATAATTTTTTCACAGGTGCACTGACATATCTCGGAGCGATCACCAGATTAATTTCACCAAGAACGATCTCACATCAACATAAATCATTCACATGTTCCTAAAATCATTGACATGCATATTCAATAATTCGCATGTTGCTTCAATCATTGACATGTACCTGGAATAATTCACATGTTCCTTGAATCATTCACATGTACCTTGAATCAATTACATGCACATTGAATCATTCACATGTACCTTGAATAATTCGCATGTTTCTTGAATCATTCACATGTTTCTTGAATCATTCACTTGTTCCTGGAATCATGTGATGTTTAATTCCAGTGAAGAAGGAAAGATTCATTCTGTGTTGTGGAGAAAACGAATTGGCGATCACTCCATTTTACTACATGAGAGGGAAGTGTAAGGACAATGTTGGGAAATTTCCTTCATGAATCGATGAAAATTATAATTTATTTAATACAAAATGGAGGTTCCATGTCTGTTCCCCCATGTTTGTTGTGTTTAGATTTTTCGTTAAAAGATAAAATAAATCTTCATAAACATAAAAACAATAGAATTTCACATCTTGTAATTTTTGTTAATCTTTAGTCATTTCCACAGAAGGACCGGTGGAGCATCCGGAGAAGGTGGAGCTGGATCAGAACAACTTGAGAAGACTTTGTAAGTGAAGGGAAATGAGGAGGGGGTTCTTCTTCTTCCTTCCATTTACAGATAATTTAAAATTCCATATTTTCTCCTTTTCATTCTTTCCTTTTTCTTCTGTTTTATTTCCCTGTTCATATTTTCCTTCACTCTATTCCACTTAGTTATTTTCCAACTCGATTTTCCCTCTTGTCAAGTGTCACAAAACCCAAGGTTTGTTTAATTGAACGATGTCCAACCAGGAAGAGGGGATAGTCCAAACTTGTGTTTGCTGATTAAAGGCCTTTCTTAATCCACACCCTCTCCTCCCTCCTCTCTCATCCCCCACCCCCCATCCCCTTCCCTCTCTCTCTCTCTCTCCCTTCATCTCCCCCATCCCCCTCTCTCTCCCTCCTCTTTCTCCCCCACAGCCCCATCCACCTCTCTCTCTTCCACACTACCCCATCCCCTCTCTCTTCCCCACTACCCCACCCCCCCTCTCTCTCTCTTCCCCACTACCCCATCCCCTTCCCTCTCTCTCTTCCTCACTTCCCCATCCCCTCTCTCTCTCTTCCCCACTACCCCACCCCCCTCTCTCTCTCTCTTCCCCACTACCCCATTCCCCTCTTTCTCTCGTCCTCCCCTTCTCACCAACGATGTAATCAGAACAAGATCTTTCTTGACAAATCGTGGTTCGTTCTGAAACATAATCCGGTATAAATTGCTCGTTCGTCCCAGATAAAATTTACAATCCTGAAGGAACTTGTAACATATTTCCCAATCTCTCACATAAACATCTTACATCAACAAACATTGTGGAATCATAATATATCTATAATAATAAAAAGGTGTGTGTGTGTGTGTGTGTGTGTGTGTGTGTGTGTGTGTGTGTGTGTGTGTGTGTGTGTGTGTCCTCCATAACTCCAAAACCATGAAACGTAGCACCCCCAAACGTTGCATACATACCTCTCCACCTCCAATGGATTACATGAAGGAAAACTGTGTCTTTGTGTGTGTATTTTTAAGATAATTTACACTAACAGGCTTATCTTTGGTCAGCCTCCGTTCAGGTCGCTCAGCTTGGGGTCTTAATTCCCCCCATTTTGTCCACTCAATTCCAGTATGCCCTGCGTCAGAACAGATCGGTTTCTGTTTAATAAAGCTTGCTTGTGTGCTTGAGCTGCTTGGTGAGCACTCTCCAAGCAGCTTGGTAATGGGTGGAACACCCCTGCTTCCTCCTCAGATTGAGTGTATTTTATTTAGTTCCTTCCTTTAAAGAGTAAAAATATGGGCAATACACCTGGCGCTCACCTGGTAGAATAACCAGTATACTGCACTGACTAAAGGTATTTTAAACCAATTACAATGGTTGCCAGAAGACAGGGCAGCAGGGAGAATCATACTGACATAATCAATAGACTTCAAACAAACAAAACATACCTATTTTGGGGTCCACTCCCACATACCTCCTTTTGTAATGCAGTGAACAAACATTTATACATCACGTGTGGTGAAGGTTGTGGGGGAGTTTCATCGAAATAGTGTTTGTCGTTTCAGGGGAAAAAGCAAATACCTATTTTGGGGGGGAATATGGCTCCACGCAGACCCCCTGACACCCCGTTTTTTTAATGTCGTGAACAAACTTTAGTCACAACACAACAAATATCATTTGTGCCAAATTTGGTCAAAATCCCATCAGCGGTTTTGCAGAAGAAGTTTCAAGTGTTTACAGACAGACGGACGGATGCCGCGCCATCGCATAAGCTCACCTGAACTTTGTTCCAGGTGAGCTAAAAAGTACGTATATCAACGAACGAAGCAGCCCCCCCCCTCAACCCCCCTCCTATCCCTCTCCCCCCCCCCACCCCCCGGTGCCTCGCCTTTGTTGTGCTATTTTATTTTCCCCCTTTTTGTGTGATCTTCTTTCATGATACGACGTCACTTCCACATAAGTAGATACATCTACATACACGACTCAATAAGTTAGGGATATTGTGGGAGTGAGAGGGATATTGTGGGAGTGAGAGGGATATTGTGGGAGTGAGAGGGATATTGTGGGAGTGAGAGGGATATTGTGGGAGTGAGAGGGATATTGTGGGAGTGAGAGGGATATTGTGGGAGTGAGAGGTATATTGTGGGAGTGAGAGGTATATTGTGGGAGTGAGAGGGATATTGTGGGAGTGAGAGGGATATTGTGGGAGTGAGAGGGATATTGTGGGAGTGAGAGGGATATTGTGGGAGTGAGAGGGATATTGTGGGAGTGAGAGGGATATTGTGGGAGTGAGAGGGATATTGTGGGAGTGAGAGGGATATTGTGGGAGTGAGAGGGATATTGTGGGAGTGAGAGGGATATTGTGGGAGTGAGAGGGATATTGTGGGAGTGAGAGGGATATTGTGGGAGTGAGAGGGATATTGTGGGAGTGAGAGGGATATTGTGGGAGTGAGAGGGATATTGTGGGAGTGAGAGGGATATTGTGGGAGTGAGAGGGATATTGTGGGAGTGAGAGGGATATTGTGGGAGTGAGAGGTATATTGTGGGAGTGAGAGGGATATTGTGGGAGTGAGAGGGATATTGTGGGAGTGAGAGGGATATTGTGGGAGTGAGAGGGATATTGTGGGAGTGAGAGGGATATTGTGGGAGTGAGAGGGATATTGTGGGAGTGAGAGGGATATTGTGGGAGTGAGAGGGATATTGTGGGAGTGAGAGGGATATTGTGGGAGTGAGTTTATTTTTTTTATAGGGGTTGGGGTATTGAAATCAAGAATGCTGTGTTTTTTCACACTCGTTAATAACCATCGAATTAGGACCAACAACTTTTTTCAACATAATTAATACACAACACCAACCACACCGAAGAACCTGCCGATATCCCTAACTTATTGTGAGTAGTGTATATGTACACCATTGTCTGTCCGCCATTGTTCCTTATCCACGGCCACATCTTTTTAGTTACAATCTCCAGACTCAGGGTACAAATACAACTTCATGAAGGGGAGAGGGTAACATTGGCAATGTGTCCACGGAATCACTTGTGGGTGTGGGCGGTAGGGTGGTGGGGAGGTCAACATCGATAATGTGCCCTCGGCATCAAGAGGAAGTGTGGGGTCTGGTGGGAAGGCATAAACACTATGTAAATGTGTGGTGGCAGAGGTTATTACAATTTCTCTATTTACTTGGGCAACGCTGATGTTAAAGCTCTGTTTGCATGGGTAAATTTATTCTCCTTTCCTTCTCCCCGAAATCGAGGGTCCTGTAAAAGCCCCCCCCCCCAAAATAAATATATGCAGTACATCCCTTCCCCTCTCCCCTCTCCCCTCTCCCCTCTCCCCTCTCCCCTCCTCTTTCCTCTTCCCCTCCCCTCTTCCTCTTCCCCTTTCTCCTCCCTCCCCTTCCCCCTGCCCTCCTCCTCCCACCCCTTACCCCTGCCCTCCTCCTCCCACCCCTTCCCTCCATTCTCTTACCCCTCCCTCTCCCCTTCCTCCCCCCTTCCTCCTCTTCCCTCCTCCTTCCCCTTCTAGCAGCAAGAGACATGATGACTAATTGGTCCATCAGTGAAGCGACAGGTCGACTCTTCCAGTATAAAAATAACGTCCATCGACCTCGTGTTGGATTTCCATCATGTTGGTTCGAGCTTTGCATTTCATACTCAACGAGAAACTTCTTATTCAAACTCGGAAAACATTACAGAGAAACGATCTGCTTCTGATAAATCTTCTTCTTCAAACTCGGAAAACATGACAGAGAAACTCAGCCATGATCATTCTTCTTCTTCTGGAGAAAGGGCGTAAACAAAGCACAGGCCCTTCCCCTTCCTCTTCTTCTTCATCTTATTCTTCCAAGCAGAATGGAGAAACTCAGCTGTCAGTAGATTGCTAAACATCTATCTTATATCTATATTATAAAAGGAGTCATGTCTGTCTGTCTGTCTGTCTGTTTGTGTCTCTCTGTCTGTGTGTCTGTTTGACATGTTGTAACTTGAGAATGGATTAATGGATTTCAATGAATCAAACTACGGTGGATTCGGGTACCTCCTGGGAATGTTTGTGATACAAAAAAAATAAATAATAATAATAGTTTTTTGTGTGGGTCCATGGACACGCGTGTCGAAACTGCAAATGCCAACACGTGACATTGGGTATACCTGCACGGAGAGCAGGATCTTCCAGGAAACCATTTTTTGTTCCCCCATAGATTAACCATCTCAGCAAAGATTGGTATTTCCGTCAGCGAAGCGATGGATCTTATATTCTCGTCAACATAAAACATCGGGGTGCTCACCTGGTCAAATAAACAGTATAATACACCGACTACAGGTATTTTAACCCAATTTCAATGGTTGCTCGAAGACAGGTTAGCATGTAGAATAACACTAACATCATAAGACTATAAAACAAACAAACAAAAAAATACATATTTTGGGGGCAAACCCATCCCACCCCGGGGCAACCCCTCCCACCCCGGGGCAACCCCTCCCACCCCGAGGCAACCCCTCCCACCCCGGGGCAACCCCTCCCACCCCGAGGCAACCCCTCCCACCCCGGGGCAACACATCCCACCCCAGGGCAACCCCTCCCACCCCGGGGCAACCCCTCCCACCCTGGGGCAACACCTCCCACCCCGGGGCAACACCTCCCACCCCGGGGCAACACCTCCCACCCCGGGGCAACACATCCCACCCCGGGGCAACCCCTCCCACCCCGGGGCAACCCCTCCCACCCCGGGGCAACACCTCCCACCCTGGGGCAACACCTCCCACCCCGGGGCAATACCCCCCACCCCGGGGCAACCCCTCCCACCCTGGGGCAATACCCCCCACCCCGGGGCAACCCCTCCCACCCCGGGGCAACACCTCCCATCCCGGGGCAACACCTCCCACCCCGGGGCAACACCTCCCACCCCGGGGCAACCCCTCCCACCCCGGGGCAATACCCCCCAACCCGGGGCAACCCCTCCCACCCCGGGGCAACACCTCCCATCCCGGGGCAACACCTCCCACCCCGGGGCAACACCTCCCACCGCGGGGAAACCCCTCCCACCCTGGGGCAACCCCTCCCACCCCGGGGCAACACATCCCACCCCGGGGCAACACCTCCCACCCCGGGGCAACACCTCCCACCCCGGGGTAACCCCTCCCACCCCGGGGCAACACCTCCCACCCCGGGGCAACCCCTCCCACCCCGAGGCAACCCCTCCCACCCCGGGGCAACTCCTCCCACCCCGAGGCAACCCCTCCCACCCCGGGGCAACCCCTCCCACCCCGGGGCAACACCTCCCACCGCGGGGAAACCCCTCCCACCCCGGGGCAACACCTCCCACCCCGGGGCAACACCTCCCACCCCGGGGCAACACCTCCCACCCTGGGTAACCCCTCCCACCCCGGGGCAACACCTCCCACCCCGGGGCAACACCTCCCACCCTGGGTAACCCCTCCCACCCCGGGGCAACACCTCCCACCCCGGGGCAACACCTCCCACCCCTCACCCCGTAGATCCCCAAAGGAGCAGATTTTTTTTATTGCCTTGAATAAACTCAGGTACATCATGGGGGATGAAGGTTGTGGTGAAGTTTCATCGAAATCGTTTGTGTAGTTTGAGAAAAAGCAAATTCCTATTTTGGGGGTTAAACCTGGATCCACTTGACCCCCGGTAAACCCCTTAGACGGCGAGTTTTTTTAGTGCGTTGAACAAAATTTAGTCACAACAAAACAAATATCATTTGTGCCAAATTTGGTCGCAATCCCATCAGCGGTTTCGGAGAAGAAGTTTCAAGTGTTTACGGACCGACGGACGACGCGTCATCGCATAAGCTCACCTGAACTTCGTTCCAGGTGAGATAAATATACGTGTTAAACAATCAACGTCGAGTGCTAAAACCACTTGGTTTCCATGGTGATACGGTGGCTCGCTTCATGGAGGCATCTCCGGAATGGGAAAGCAAATGGAGGATGAAAGTAACAGGACAAGCACGATGTCTGAGAGGAATCCGCACTCGCTCTGAGGTGTCTAACCTGGGTTTGAATCCCGACCGAGCTTTCAACTGTCATCCCGGTGTTTCACAGGTGCAGAGTGACTCATCAATGTGTGTGTCGACCTGTTAAACAGTGTCACACCTGCAGGATTTTCATTTCCCCTCCCCTCCCCCCTCTTCAACCTCTGACCCCTCTCCCCTCAACCTCTGCCGCTCCTCAACCTCTGTCCCCTCCTCATCGTCTCTCCTCACTCACAGATCTCCTCCCTCGTCTTCTCCCCTCCCGATCCACTCCCCTCGAAGTTTTTCTCGGTGAAATAAATAAATAAATAATGTAAGTTGTTCATTGCGAAATAAATAAAGTTGTTAAATCGTGAAGTGAATAAACAAAACAATTGTTGTAATAAAAGATTTTTTGTGATAGAGATTAATGTGTTTGTGTTTTTGTCCGTTTGTCTAACAATGTCCGTGACCCCGTGTCGTGTCCGCAGATGGACGGAGCCCGAGTCTGGACCCAAACTCTGCACATCGATGGATCAAGATCTCCGGGGATCTCAGGACGGCGACTCTAACCTGGACCGAGAATCAGTACCCGGAACATCCTGATCGGTTTGATGTTTTTGAACAAGTTGTTTCCTGTGATCGTTTCTCCTCAGGTCGTCATTACTGGGAGGTCGATGTGGGGTCGAGTTGTTCGTGCAGAATCGGAATCTGTTTAAACTCCATGGGGAGAAAAGGGGAAGAGAGCTTGTTGGGAGAGAATCCCGAGTCTTGGTGTTTAATAAAATATAATAACGAATTCTCCGCATATCACAACAAACAATGTACTGACCTGTCCGTCCCGGGGGATCATGAACGGTTTGGGTTCTTCTTGGATTGCGAGGCGGGAGAGTTGACGTGTTTCGGGGACTCGCGGGTCCTGCACGTGTTCAGGGGGAACTTCATGGACCCCGTTAGACCCGCCATTGCGGTTGGGGATGATGATGGTTCCGTTCATTTTGTACATTTAGGGAAATAAACTTTCATCACGAACTGATCCGGTTATTTTGGGTCAAATCAATCAAATCATTTACCTGTTCATGACGATGTGATTTACCTCTTCATGACGATGTGATTTACCTGTTCATGACGATGTGATTTACCTGTTCATGACGATGTGATTTACCTGTTCATGACGATGTGATTACTGATTAATGTTTATATTATAATAAAGTTTATATAATTTAATAAGTTCATTATTTATCTTATTTGATGTGAAATGAACTTTAACCCGAACTCTTCACTCTCCTCAGATGCAATAGATTCTTCTTCTTCAAAGCGTCATTGAATGGGATGTTTGAGTGAAGAAAGTCCGTCCAGGTAGATGAAACCCTTTGTGTTTACCTGGAATAGAGCACCGGCGTTAATCGTGAAGGTGACGGTGGGTTTGGATTGGATCACAGGTGGAATGTGGAACCCTGGATGGAATTAACAGAACGTTCATCAGGTATCGCGAATCACACCGTTGGAAACATGGCCAGGTGACCTTTTGGGTGTTACTCTCTCTTTTGATCCGATGAAGGGTTCATACCTGACCTGAAACGTCAGGTTCTCATTGTTTCTCACGGAGGTTTTAATCTTTATCTTTGTGGAAATCTCTTCCATCCAATCAAAACAGAGATAAAATCACCATTTCATCACCAGTGTATTGACGTCACGAAGTTAATGTAGCGTCATCACGTGAATGCAAATTCCAGAGAAGGCGTCGCATCATGTACTGTGATTAACAATTCATATTCACCTGGCGGGAGGTAAACCGTGATCATACAGGTGCTACCCTCAGGGCGACATTGCACTCCGGGAGGGACAGGTTGGGGTTCACTCTCGAATTTCTCCAATTGGGGGAAACTCGACCCTACAATTTTTGGTAGTGGGGACTTAGATCTAGCTATACCTGGATATTGAAACAAAGAACAGGTAAACACCTTCATGTTAACATTCACCAATTCACTTCTCTTTTTAATTTTACACGTCGACGCCATTGAATGTTGATATTACAACCTGAATGACGAATCTTCCCAGGTATTACGTTTGTATCGTGAGTGAAAAACCTGCGATACAACATGTACGAAACGTGCTTTGTGATGTCACAATAGGGAACAATGTGCAGTGGAATTGAAAACAAGGTTGTTTCACAGGTAGGATGATCCATCAATGCGCGGCAGGGGGCTCATCACGGTGTTTCACAGGTAGGATGATCCATCGACGTGCGGTATGGGGCTCATCACGGTGTTTCACAGGTAGGATGATCCATCAATGCGCGGTAGGGGGCTCATCACGGTGTTTCACAGGTAGGATGATCCATCGACGTGCGGTATGGGGCTCATCACGGTGTTTCACAGGTAGGATGATCCATCAATGCGTGGTAGGGGGCTCATCACGGTGTTTCACAGGTAGGATGATCCATCGACGTGCGGTATGGGGGCTCATCATGGTGTTTCACAGGTAGGATGATCCATCAATGTGCGGTCGGGGGCTCATCATGGTGTTTCACAGGTAGGATGATCCATCAATGCATGGTCAGGGGGCTCATCACGGTGTTTCACAGGTAGGATGATCCATCGACGTGCGGTATGGGGGCTCATCACGGTGTTTCACAGGTAGGATGATCCATCAATGTGCGGTTGGGGGCTCATCATGGTGTTTCACAGGTAGGATGATCCATCAATGCATGGTAGGGGGCTCATCCCGGTGTTTCACAGGTAGGATGATCCATCAATGCACGATATGGGCTCATCACGGTGTTTCACAGGTAGGATGATCCATCAATGCGCGGTCGGGGGCTCATCCCGGTGTTTCACAGGTAGGATGATCCATCAATGCGCGATTGGGGCTCATCATGGTGTTTCACAGGTAGGATGATCCATCAATGTGCGGTAGGGGGCTCATCCAGGTGTTTCACAGGTAGGATGATCCATCAATGCGTGGTAGGGGCTCATCATGGTGTTTCACAGGTAGGATGATCGATCAATGTGCGGTAGGGGGCTCATCCCAGTGTTTCACAGGTAGGATGATCCATCAGTGTGCGGTAGGGGCTCATGCCGGTGTTTCACAGGTAGGATGATCCATCAGTGTGCGGTAGGGGGCTCATCTCGGTGTTTCACAGGTAGGATGATCCATCAGTGTGCGGTAGGGGCTCATCCCGGTGTTTCACAGGTAGGATCCATCAATGTGCGGTAGGGGCTCATCCTGGGGTTTCACAGGTAGGATGATCCATTAATGTGCGGTCGGGGCTCATCCCGGTGTTTCACAGGTGGGATAATCCACCAATGCGCGTACTGTCCCTCGGATGAACGTGAAACGGGAATCCCGTCTCCCGACATTAGTTGGTGAACGTTAAAGATCCCAAAGTATCGTTCGTGATGAGCAGGTGAGCTATCGCCGGCATCCTGAACAAATTACAGAACAATTCCACCGTAACCTGCACAGGTCCCTGCACTCAGTCAATGACGCGACCCCGACACCTTGTGCCGCATTCAAAAGAAGAAGAAGAATCCATGATGAAACACCATACCGCGTTCTGTTCTGAAGCCTCGTCAGTTCAAACACCATTGAACTTACCGCTAGTTTCACTCACAGTGAAATGTACCTGTTGGAATTCTGCACCTATATCTGGTGGTGGATGTTTCTTCATCACCATCAGGTATTGTGGGATACCTGCCACGTGTTTACTGTGTCCAGTAGATATCAGGTGTGGCAGCATGTTTATTCCTCAAGGTGCTGTTCCCACCTGCCAGCTCTTTCACCTTCCACACACCTTTTTAGTACGAGGACCATTTTGATGGACACAAGACACATTGGTCGTTCTTGGTTCTTGTACAAGTTTCCGGCCGCACAAGGAACGACTTTGCTGTCGATCTCTCAAGGTTAGACCACTCACCTTAGTCTGGAAGTGCTGAATTCCTGCCCATGGAGCTCACCAGGTGTTTTGGTTCATGGTCCTGATGTAACAGCTTTCAATACCTCATCATCGTTACCTGAATGTTGGTGGATGTTGTGGGCGGTGCCACGCGTTGTTGTACCTTCCAGTGTGTGTTCATGGAAGTCCAGGTTATCAATGGCACTTTGAGTGAATTTTCCACCTGTAAGGTTTGTGGGAATCAAGAGCTCACCTTGTTCCTGGTCTCCTCACTAGTCCGTGACATGGAAGCGATACATCTCTGGCTCTTTGATACCTGATGATATTGATAAAACGGTTCAATATTTAAACTCTTTCTTTACTCCTGGTTTGTTTTAAGGTGTGAAATGCTCGTGGGGATACCTTCTACAGGTGCACAAATACCTTGATCCATATTCAGCACTTTTTCCCGATTTCTCTCACTCAGTTCCAATTTTAAGTCCGACTCATTCATCTCTGGAGTTGCATCATTCACCATCCAGGTCACGTGATTGTAGATGTAGAGGGACACAGGTACACATTCAGGTGCAGAATTACAGCGATGAATAAACAGCGATGGATCATCTTCTGGGTTCTTCTTCTACTCCGTTTCTCACAGGTGTCCTTCACATCATTCCGGAATGATTTCGCAGAATGGTGGAAGATAACGTTCTTTTCAGGCTTAGCACCTGTGGTTGTGGATTCGTCACCGCTTTCCTCTGCACGTTTCTTCAGGCAGGTAACCTTTGATAGAAGATAACCTGTTGACATATCTGATGAACAAATGATAGAAGATTTACCTTTTTGTAGGACTATCATGACCTTTGATCCACGGTCTGCGGAGTATTCTTCATTCCTTTTTGAGAATGGAGCACCTGTATAAAGTGGTGTTCACTATGCGAGGTACGGACAACCAGCACCTGTATTTGTGGTGAAGTGAACTCAGAAAGATGATTGTGTTCGGATCTTCAGATAAGTTACCATCTTTGTAAGAGATGAACTACTGCAGAGTTTCATCATGTACTGGATCACAAGTGTGTTTCATCTGCAGGTTAGACTTTGTCATATTTGTACACACACAGGACTTGTGGTACCTGAACTCATTATCAATCATGTCACCACAATTGTTACCATATACTTGGATACGGTGTACCATATCATCATCACTGAGTACCTTTTCTTGCTCCCATATCACATTTTGTCGATTATCCTTCGTACTCACAGGTAGTAGTTGATGTTCACCTGTGTGATCTCGTTCATTCACTCAAACGAAGCACTGATTTCTATGGTCTATGGATTTAGTACTGGATGACCCAAGGTGGATCTACACCTGATGGTCCCAGAGTTCGTTTCTGCATTTTTGTCACATGTGTTGGACACATGTGATGATTTCACTTTTTCACAATTTCCACATGTGACATGACACATGTTTCGGATTCGTCACTTCCGCCCTTGTTCTTATTATATACTGTTAGGATTTTTAGTTTCAGGTAATATTGTTGTTAAGATTTCTGTGTGAAATGGAGATGACTTTTGTAAAAGGTAAAAATTAAAGTTTGTGAAGGAAAAAGAAAAAAACGCGGCAAAGAAACCGGAAGATGAGAGAGGAGGTGATCAGCAGGGAGAGGAGGAGACAGGTGACGTGGAAAATTTTGTGACGTCCCCTAACGAGGTACAGTTCCAGGCGTTAAAAAGATTGGAACTTGGAACTTAGGACTTTGGTCAAATACTGTAACTTGGAGGTCCGAATTAATATGAAGAAGGCAGAGATTCAGACGTTGGTGGTGGAATATTTTGTGGGAATGAGAAAATGGGAAGAGGTAGCATTGGGTTGGGTACCGGAGGGAAAAGGAAATATGGAGCTCTGGAAAATGGAGATGCAACTGCAGAGCCAGGAACGATTTAAAGAGTTGGAATGGAAAGCAGAAAAGGAACAAGAGGAAAGGAAAGCTGAAAGGGACTTAAAGGAACGGGACATGGAGTATCAAAGGGACTTAAAGGAACGGGACATGGAGTATCAAAGGGACTTAAAGGAACGGGACATGGAGTATCAAAGGGACTTAACGGAACGGGACATGGAGTATCAAAGGGACTTAAAGGAGCGGGACATGGAGTATCAAAGGGACTTAAAGGAACGGGACATGGAGTATCAAAGGGACGTAAAGGAACGGGACATGGAGTATCAAAGGGACTTAAAGGAACGGGACATGGAGTATCAAAGGGACTTAAAGGAACGGGACATGGAGTATCAAAGGGACTTAAAGGAACGGGACATGGAGTATCAAAGGGACTTAAAGGAACGGGACATGGAGTATCAAAGGGACTTCAAGGAACTGGACATGGAGTATCAAAGGGACTTAAAGGAACTGGACATGGAGCATCAAAGGGACTTAAAGGAACGGGACATGGAGTATCAAAGGGACTTAAAGGAACGGGACATGGAGTATCAAAGGGACTTAAAGGAACGGGACATGGAGTATCAAAGGGACTTAAAGGAATGGGACATGGAGTATCAGAAGGAAATTGTACTCAAGGAGGTTGAAATACCTGGAGGACGGAGAGAAATCTTATCCATGCCGGATAGTTCGACAAGTCAGAACTCTTGGGATGTTGGTACACATGTAAGACTGGTTCCACCCTTTATAGTCCTGGCACTGGCATAGAAACCTGTATACATCTCAGAAGGCATAGACTTTGACAGTTGTTTGGAGAATGGGATACCCCGAGCTTCAATAATCTACTAGGTGGAATTCCTGAATTTGTAGCATAAGCTGGAAAATGGCCATTTTCCAAAATGGCCGCCACAGGGCCAGTGGCAAACAAGAAATGCCTATAAGTTTTGATAGGAACATAGTAGATTGATGATTTTGGTGTATATTATGGGGTTTTCAGGTATGCCGAACACAGTGGTGCTGTTAAAAAATATTTTAGACATTGCCTATTTACCGAAATCCAAGATGGCCACCACCAGAAGTTTGTCAATCAAGAAAACGTGTATAAATATTAATACAAATGTAGTAGAGTGATGATTTTGGTGTCTATTTTGGGGGTTTCAGATATGCCTGACATAGTGGTGCCATCAATAAACATTTTAGATGTTGACTAGTCATTAAAATCCAAGATGGCCGCTACATGAAGTCCGTCAATCATGAAAATATGTATACCTTTTGATAGAAACGATGATGGATTACGATTTAAGTGTCTATTGTGTCGGTTTATAGTATTTCATACCTAATAAAATTGGCTATAGGGAAACTAGAGCCTGTCATTTTCTGTTTTAAGAAAGGGCATTTTCTATTTCATCAATTCTCAAACTGTTAATTTCACTTCAGCCTAGCAATTCAAAATGTATTAACATGTAAGATATAGAACATAAAGTACAAATTTCATTTCAGAATAGTACCAAATTCTGGTATTTTAACCGTTTTTCTGCTTTGAAATGGAAAATGACATTCCCGAGGCAAACAGTAACATTTAGATATTAGCTAGTTTTGGACAAAAAATTTTAATAACAAGAATGAAAGTAAAAAAAACATTGCAGAATAATATTACACAGCACAGATGGAATGATCACCAGTCATGGTATGAATATGATTTCAAGCACAGAGAGTGGTAAGATATGACAATCCAATTAATTATCATATCCCATCCCGACACTGTTTGAACAGCCATGATTTAATGTACTGTCTTATCTGCATTACTCAAGATGTCACTGGCTGACTCCTTATTTTGACACACTGATTCTTGTTGCTTGTGACAAAAGATCACACAATTTTGCCCTGCCTTTTTGCTTGGGCACCGCTTTGTGTCGCACTTTCCCATGCATTTACAGATGACAAGCTTCTCATGGGGTCGTCGTTTGACACATTTTGCAGGCAAGAGAATATCATTATCAATCACCCAGCCATAGTTTGTTGGATCTGGAGATGAGTGGAAGTCATCGAGAAGGCACAGGGCATTACGCACAACAAAAAAAGCTCTCTGTATATGGCCGAGAATGGCACTTGATGTAGGGCGTAGGGATTGTAAGGGCTTTGGCGTCGTAGCTCGGATATGGCACTCCACTCGAAGCTGGTCGAAGGTTAGAGATTCTGACTTGGACTTTGCACCAGCCCACACATGAACGAGGTACTCCTCAGCTTTCGTCACATCCTCTTCCGTTAACTGATTTGACTGAGCAAAATCGGCCAGAAACTTCTGTGGCTCACATGACAGAGATGCGTGTTTTGTGCCAATCTTGCTTAGCGTATCATCGCCAGTGAGGACATGAGCCTTCACTATGACTCTGCACAGTCCCACTCCCAACTTATCTGCGAGAACATGAAGTGGTAGATGACGCCTGTGCTTACCAGAGCCAAACTCTTCCCACAACTCTTGAAGACCCCTCTCTCTCGCAATTGAGGGATAAAGCAAAGTAAACGCACTATTGTGTCTGTGTCATTGGAGATCACAAGCAGCCGACTACTCCCACGAGTCACGACCCACCTCCCATGCACAGTGAAGAAATAGGCGATCATCAGCTTCCTCCAAATGACATGTCAACGCTTCGATAGATTCTGAGGTTTCGCAAGATGGTGGTGCTGAGGACCTCCCTGCATGCAGCAACTGTGCTGGCACAACTTCCTCATCGTGATGCAGCCACTGAGTATAGCGGTCAGCTTGATGAGCTCAGGCATTGATGCCAGCCGGCGGGATAGCTGCTGCAGCTTGGTTTGAATTATATTGCCCTAATAATCTGTGAGAAATCTCTTAACATCTCGATTATAAACCTCCACACTGTCATTAAGGTTCATCATCATCTCTCTTATTTCTGTCATTGTAAATCCATACCCAGCCTGAATGAGTGGATCTCGACGTGATATGATCTTAATGAATACATCAGTCTTAACACGGAATAGCCCAGGGGGGGGGGGCTAAAATAGCCCCCCCTCGAAATTTTTCGCGATAATTTTTTAACGCAAAAAGATCTCGCGCTGAAATTTCATGACTTTTTTCTTTCACATCTCGCGCACATTTTAAGACCCTATTTGCGAAAATCGGGGGTACGGTTGCGGAGATATAGCACATATTCGTGACCAACGTCACAAGAAAATGGCGGTTTCCAATGATTTTGTGTGTACAATGTATGGGTTTTACAAGAAGTGTTGTCAGAAGAATGTTTTTTTCCCTTTTCAGAAGGGAAATGACATTCTTTGTCAGAAGAATGTGTCCCAAAAGGGATAACATCCCTTTTGGCTATCATCAACTATTCTAGAAAACAAAACAATGAAAAACAAAAGATTTAAAAACAAAGAAATACATAAGAAATTAAAAACAAAGAAATACAAAAGAATTGGGAAACAAAGAGAGAAACAAGAAAATTATCAATCTAAAAAAATGTCAGTGGACAAATAATTTTACATTTTTCATATTGTTGATTGTGGATTATAATGAATTATTCTAGATATACAAAAATTAAATACATAGTGATAGAATAAAACAAAGAAGTGCACAAGAAAATTAGTAACATAATAATATAGCAAAAACGACTATTTTCGAATTGCATGTACATTGTGATCCATGGGACTGCATTTTCACACCTTGTGTCTCTGCTTACTCAAGTCTTTTATAAACAGCTTTATTTACTGATACTAATCCCTGCCTAATCTGTTCCTAATCCCTTCCTAACCTGTTCTGAGAAAGACAAAAGAGTAAATTGACACTGTTCATAAGCATCACTTCTTGTTCCTACTAATCTGCTTCTACTCTCCTTTCAGCATCCCCATTCAATATTTATACACTGTATCAAGTGAACAAGTGAACTTGGATGTTGTCTATTTAGTCCATACAATGATTCAACTGTTCTAGTCATTACTTGTTCAGCTAGTGCTGAAGAGACATCACATCTTTCTCAATTTTGGATTCTTTAGAATTTATCATTTGGATGATTATCACCAATCATGGCTTCAACATCAAGTGGTGTACCCAGGAAAAGAACAACAAAGGTGAGTTACAGATTTTCACTTACAGTATTTCTTTGAGCCACTTGTATAATATTGATTCTTCATTCAGATATTTTTTGATGTGTTATTTGATGACAATAATGCATTTCTTATGGCATGTAAATTGAGTAATTGATATTTTATATTCTATTTCATTTCATTTATTTATTTTTATATCCAAAGTAAAAAAAAAAGGAAAATAAGAAAGTGAGCATAATTTAGAATGTAAATATACTATTCATAAAAATCATAACATTTGAAAATAGTGAAACATTGTCAACATATAAAACCAAACATTATTCGAATTAGTATTGTTTATATCCTTTGTCATTTCAGCGTAAACATGTTGAGCCTGAACCTCCACCTCCGCCTCAGCCAGAACCTGTGCCTGAACCTGAGCATGACCTTGACCTGGAGATGCAACTATTTCAGCAATTTTGACAGTTCGAAAGTGACGACGATGACTACGACGAGCTGGTTGGTCGCCTTTCTCCAGAGGAGTCAGATGATGAATACTTAGAACATGCAGATGAACCCCCTGCCGAAGATCCTGAAGCGGAGGAGGTGAATCCCTTTCAACCAAAGAGAGCTCTCAAAGCAGTGAACAGCGTCGACACCTCGTTAGATCCTGAGAACTATGATCCATGGACTTTACCTCATCCTCCAGAAGAATACACAGTTGTAGTCGAGAAACCGAAACGAAATGACCCAGGGAAAAGCATACATTGGGAAACAGCCCAGCCACAAGCAAGAGGACGACAGAATATTGCCAATGTCTTGGCAGGAATTCCTGGTGTCAATCGGAATGCAAGACATGCAGATACTCCTGTGAAAGCCTGGGGGTGCTTCTTCTCTGACGACATGCTTGCTGTTGTTTTGACCAACACAAACAAAAAGATCAACAAGTACCTTTCCAATTTGACCCCAGAAGTACGCACCTCGGACAAGAATTCGTACCTTCGTGAAGCATCGGCAACGGAAATAGAGGGCATGCTCTACTACAGAGGAATGCTCGGTCAGAATCTGCTGGACGTCAAATGGCTCTTTGGCGATCGAGTTGGTCATCCGGTTTTCGGCGCTACAATGAGCAAGAACCGATTCAAGTTTCTGCTTACCAAATTGTCATTCGATGATAAGGACACAAGACTAGAGCGATGGAGAAACGATCGTTTCGCAGCGTTTCGCGAGCTCCACGACTTGCTGAACAGGAATTGTGCAGAGGCCCTGATACCCAGTGATTTCATCACGATTGATGAAACCTTGTATCCAATGCGATCCGGAATTTCGTTCAGGCAATACAACAGGAGCAAGCCGGCAAAGTATGGCCAACTGTTTCGCTCGCTGAACGATGCAAGACATCCTTACACGTTCTTCAGTCGACCATATGCAGGGAAGCCAACCGGTGACCACCCTACCCACCACAATGTGACAGGAACTGAAGAGGTAGTCAAGAACCTCATAAAATCAAATGGAGGAGCACATACAGTTGCGAGGCCGCAATCTCACCATTGATCGGCTGTACACCTCACTCCCACTCACAGAATGGTATTCGAAAAAGGAATAACAGTCACAGGCACAATACAAACAAACAGAAAGGGGTTACCCCAAGAAATGAAGACGACTGATGGACGAGAGGAGCATTCCTACAAAGTTGCTTGGTTCAGGGAAAACAAGAACGTGAGCCTCCACTCATATGTGGTAAACACCAAGTCATCAGGGACAAAGAATGTACTGTTGGTCACATCCATGAAACCCATCCTCGGAGTCACAAAAGACGATGGGAAACAGAAGCCGGCTGCATACAAACTGTACGACTACACAAAGGGGGGGACGGACGTCATTGATCAACGGGCAATGAGTTTCACCTGCAAGCCGAAATCCAACCGGTGGACAATTGTGGCCTTGGCATACCTCCTCGATACCTGCCGAGTCAACGCACTGACGATCTATGCTCTCAACAAAGGAGAGAAACCATGAGAGCTCGATTCGTTCGACTTTGGACTGACGTTAGCCGAGTAACTGACTACCCCTTTCATACAGGCGCGTCCTCTTCAGGGATTATCGACACCCATTGCCCAAAAGATGAAGAGAGCACTAGGAACAGAGGCAGCCGGCGTGCAACATCGAGAGCCAGGGGGAGATCTGTTGGACCATCATGGCGATTCTCGTCGTCGTTGCAGGGCCTGCTTAGATCAGTCACATGGAGAAGGACATAAACTGAGGAAAAAGGCCATGCCAAAGAATCCAAGCCAGTGCCAGGTTTGTGGTGAGGCATGTTGCAAAGAACATACTGTTCACTTCTGTCTGGCATGCTATGCAAAACAAAACTAACTGAAAGAAAAAGGAAGAAAATTGGACTTCATGCTGAAAAATTGACTTTCAGGATTATCAATTGTCAGGTGTCTCTTACATTTTGTAAACAATAACAATCTCGATTTGATTATGATATTGATCTAATTTGCACATCTCTTCATACATAAATTACAGTACGCCAAGTTCAAATGATTACATGTATGCCAGTCAAGATTGCATACATGTACACTTATTAGTTATTACCAGATAAAGAAATGTTTGCCATCTTTTCCATCTACAATTTTAGGGTACAGTACAGTCCATGTTTTGCATAAATTAGATCGAGTTAGACTTTGAAGATACAAGGGTAGAGTTGTTTGTTCCTGTCATTGTACACCGCTCCTTTCCTATGTCATCTCCAGGCATTGAAAATCGTCATTGCCGGGCACCGAAGGGGGCTCGGCAGTGACGCACGCTGAAAGAGAGTACTCAGTTTTCACTCTGGTTTCTTTCTTGTTGTACACCGCTCCTTTCCTATGCCATCTCCAGGCATTGCAAATCGTCATTGCCGGGCACCAAAGGGGGCTCGGCAGTGACGCACGCTGAAAGAGAGTACTCAGTTTTCACTCTGGTTTCTTGCTTTCTTGCTTTCTTGTTTTCTTGTTTTCTTGCTTTCTTGGTTGTCCGGGCGATATCTCAGCCATCCTTTGAGCTAGGAAGCTGAAATTTCGGCACAGTAGTGAGCAAGTCCTTTGTCAAATACAATATTTTTTGTTTTTTGAATAATCAATAAATTGAGGAGTTATTTAATTATTAGCGTTTAATTAAGTACTTATTTAATTAATTAAATTTCATTTCTCTTCTGACCATTATTAACTCAGGCACCTTTTGAGTTAGGAAGCTGATATTTGGACATGCCAATGACCAGGTGATTTGGCTGCAAAGGATATTTTTGATTTATTAATTAATCAATTAATCGATTAATTATTTAATTATTCGATTAATGACAAAAATCTTTTTTTTTTTAAGTTACAGATTCTGATGAAATAGTGGTAGTTTATGTGTTCTCTGACCAAATTGATTAATAATTTAATTTTTTTATGATTATTATTTATTTATTTTCATTATTAATCATTTATTTATTTTCTTTCTCATTTGGCCAATATCTCAGGCACCTTTTGAGCTGGGAAGCTAATATTTGGACATGAGTGACCAAGTGATGTGGCTATCAAGGATATTTTTGATTTATTGATTAATCATTTCATCAATTAATTATTTATTGATTAATCGATTAATTATTTATTGAGTAATCAATTAATTATTTAATTTTTTATAAATGACTTATTTAATTAAATTTCTAAAAGATACATCTTCGGATGAAGCACTAGTGGTTTAGTTATGCGATTAGCCAATTGATTATGAAAATATTTTGTGATAATCTTTTATTGATTTTAATTATACAATTAATCAATGAATTAGTGTACACCTCTCCCTCCCAATGCAGCCTCAATGAGCTGCACTGCGGTATTGCCGGGCGCCGGAGGCGCCCCGGCAATGCCGCGCTGCAGCACATTTAATTATTTGGCATGGGGCGGTGTACTTTGAATGTATTTGTACTTGTTTGTTTGTTTGTTGTACACCGCTCCTTTCCTATGCCATCTCCAGGCATTGCAAATCGTCATTGCCGGGCACCAAAGGGGGCTCGGCAGTGACGCACGCTGAAAGAGAGTACTCAGTTTTCACTCTGGTTGTTTGTTTGTTTGTTTTCTTGGTTGTCCGGACGATATCTCAGCCATCCTTTGAGCTAGGAAGCTGAAATTTCGGCACAGTAGTGAGCAAGTCCTTTGTCAAATACGGTATTTTTTGTTTTTTGAATAATCAATTAATTGAGGAGTTATTTAATTATTAGCGTTTAATTAAGTACTTATTTAATTAATTAAATTTCATTTCTCTTCTGACCATTATTAACTCAGGCACCTTTTGAGTTAGGAAGCTGATATTTGGACATGCCAATGACCAGGTGATTTGGCTGCAAAGGATATTTTTGATTTATTAATTAATCAATTAATCGATTAATTATTTAATTATTCGATTAATGACAAAAAAATTTTTTTTTTTAAAGTTACAGATTCTGATGAAATAGTGGTAGTTTATGTGTTCTCTGACCAAATTGAGTAATAATTTAATTTTTTTATGATTATTATTTATTTATTTTCATTATTAATCATTTATTTATTTTCTTTCTCATTTGGCCAATATCTCAGGCACCTTTTGAGCTGGGAAGCTAATATTTGGACATGAGTGACCAAGTGATGTGGCTATCAAGGATATTTTTGATTTATTGATTAATCATTTCATCTATTAATTATTTATTGATTAATCGATTAATTATTTATTGAGTAATCAATTAATTATTTAATTTTTTATAAATGACTTATTTAATTAAATTTCTAAAAGATACATCTTCGGATGAAGCACTAGTGGTTTAGTTATGCGATTAGCCAATTGATTATGAAAATATTTTGTGATAATCTTTTATTGATTTTAATTATACAATTAATCAATCAATTAGTGTACACCCCTCCCTCCCAATGCAGCCTTAATGAGCTGCACTGCGGTATTGCCGGGCGCCAGAGGCGCCCCGGCAATGCCGCGCTGCAGCATATTTAATTATTTGGCATGGGGCGGTGTACTTTGAATGTATGTGTACTTGTTTGTTTTCTTGTTTGTCCGGACGATATCTCAGCCATCCTTTGAGCTAGGAAGCTGAAATTTCGGCACAATAGTGAGCAAGTCCTTTGTCAAAAACGGTATTTTTTTTTTGATTAATCAATAAATTGAGGAGTTATTTAATTATTAGCGTTTAATTAAGTACTTATTTAATTAATCAAATTTCATTTCTCTTCTGACCATTATTAACTCAGGCACCTTTTGAGTTAGGAAGCTGATATTTGGACATGCCAATGACCAGGTGATTTGGCTGCAAAGGATATTTTTGATTTATTAATTAATCAATTAATCGATTAATTATTTAATTATTCGATTAATGACCAAAAAAAATTTTTTTTTTAAGTTACAGATTCTGATGAAATAGTGGTAGTTTATGTGTTCTCTGACCAAATTGATTACTAATTTAAATTTTTTTATGATTATTATTTATTTATTTTCATTATTAATCATTTATTTATTTTCTTTCACATTTGGCCAATATCTCAGGCACCTTTTGAGCTGGGAAGCTAATATTTGGACATGAGTGACCAAGTGATGTGGCTATCAAGGATATTTTTGATTTATTGATTAATCATTTCATCTATTAATTATTTATTGATTAATCGATTAATTATTTATTGAGTAATCAATTATTTATTTAATTTTTTATAAATGACTTATTTAATTAAATTTCTAAAAGATACATCTTCGGATGAAGCACTAGTGGTTTAGTTATGCGATTAGCCAATTGATTATGAAAATATTTTGTGATAATTTTATTGATTTTAATTATACAATTAATCAATCAATTAGTGTACACCTCTCCCTCCCAATGCAGCCTCAACGAGCTGCACTGCGGTATTGCCGGGCGCCGGAGGCGCCCCGGCAATGCCGCGCTGCAGCATATTTAATTATTTGGCATGGGGCGGTGTACTTTGAATGTATGTGTACTTGTCTTGTTGTACACCGCTCCTTTCCTATGCCATCTCCAGGCATTGAAAATCGTCATTGCCGGGCACCGAAGGGGGCTCAGCAGTGACGCACGCTGAAAGAGAGTACTCAGTTTTCACTCTGGTTTCTTTCTTGTTGTACACCGCTCCTTTCCTATGCCATCTCCAGGCATTGCAAATCGTCATTGCCGGGCACCAAAGGGGGCTCGGCAGTGACGCACGCTGAAAGAGAGTACTCAGTTTTCACTCTGGTTTCTTGCTTTCTTGTTTTCTTGTTTTCTTGCTTTCTTGGTTGTCCGGGCGATATCTCAGCCATCCTTTGAGCTAGGAAGCTGAAATTTCGGCACAGTAGTGAGCAAGTCCTTTGTCAAATACAGTATTTTTTGTTTTTTGAATAATCAATAAATTGAGGAGTTATTTAATTATTAGCGTTTAATTAAGTACTTATTTAATTAATTAAATTTCATTTCTCTTCTGACCATTATTAACTCAGGCACCTTTTGAGTTAGGAAGCTGATATTTGGACATGCCAATGACCAGGTGATTTGGCTGCAAAGGATATTTTTGATTTATTAATTAATCAATTAATCGATTAATTATTTAATTATTCGATTAATGACAAAAATCTTTTTTTTTTTAAGTTACAGATTCTGATGAAATAGTGGTAGTTTATGTGTTCTCTGACCAAATTGATTAATAATTTAATTTTTTTATGATTATTATTTATTTATTTTCATTATTAATCATTTATTTATTTTCTTTCTCATTTGGCCAATATCTCAGGCACCTTTTGAGCTGGGAAGCTAATATTTGGACATGAGTGACCAAGTGATGTGGCTATCAAGGATATTTTTGATTTATTGATTAATCATTTCATCTATTAATTATTTATTGATTAATCGATTAATTATTTATTGAGTAATCAATTAATTATTTAATTTTTTATAAATGACTTATTTAATTAAATTTCTAAAAGATACATCTTCGGATGAAGCACTAGTGGTTTAGTTATGCGATTAGCCAATTGATTATGAAAATATTTTGTGATAATCTTTTATTGATTTTAATTATACAATTAATCAATGAATTAGTGTACACCTCTCCCTCCCAATGCAGCCTCAATGAGCTGCACTGCGGTATTGCCGGGCGCCGGAGGCGCCCCGGCAATGCCGCGCTGCAGCACATTTAATTATTTGGCATGGGGCGGTGTACTTTGAATGTATTTGTACTTGTTTGTTTGTTTGTTTGTTTTCTTGTTTGTCCGGACGATATCTCAGCCATCCTTTGAGCTAGGAAGCTGAAATTTCGGCACAATAGTGAGCAAGTCCTTTGTCAAAAACGGTATTTTTTTTTTGATTAATCAATAAATTGAGGAGTTATTTAATTATTAGCGTTTAATTAAGTACTTATTTAATTAATCAAATTTCATTTCTCTTCTGACCATTATTAACTCAGGCACCTTTTGAGTTAGGAAGCTGATATTTGGACATGCCAATGACCAGGTGATTTGGCTGCAAAGGATATTTTTGATTTATTAATTAATCAATTAATCGATTAATTATTTAATTATTCGATTAATGACCAAAAAAAATTTTTTTTTTAAGTTACAGATTCTGATGAAATAGTGGTAGTTTATGTGTTCTCTGACCAAATTGATTACTAATTTAATTTTTTATGATTATTATTTATTTATTTTCATTATTAATCATTTATTTATTTTCTTTCTCATTTGGCCAATATCTCAGGCACCTTTTGAGCTGGGAAGCTAATATTTGGACATGAGTGACCAAGTGATGTGGCTATCAAGGATATTTTTGATTTATTGATTAATCATTTCATCTATTAATTATTTATTGATTAATCGATTAATTATTTATTGAGTAATCAATTAATTATTTAATTTTTTATAAATGACTTATTTAATTAAATTTCTAAAAGATACATCTTCGGATGAAGCACTAGTGGTTTAGTTATGCGATTAGCCAATTGATTATGAAAATATTTTGTGATAATTTTATTGATTTTAATTATACAATTAATCAATCAATTAGTGTACACCTCTCCCTCCCAATGCAGCCTCAATGAGCTGCACTGCGGTATTGCCGGGCGCCGGAGGCGCCCCGGCAATGCCGCGCTGCAGCATATTTAATTATTTGGCATGGGGCGGTGTACTTTGAATGTATGTGTACTTGTCTTGTTGTACACCGCTCCTTTCCTATGCCATCTCCAGGCATTGCAAATCGTCATTGCCGGGCACCAAAGGGGGCTCGGCAGTGACGCACGCTGAAAGAGAGTACTCAGTTTTCACTCTGGTTTCTTGCTTTCTTGTTTTCTTGCTTTCTTGGTTGTCCGGGCGATATCTCAGCCATCCTTTGAGCTAGGAAGCTGAAATTTCGGCACAGTAGTGAGCAAGTCCTTTGTCAAATACGGTATTTTTTGTTTTTTGAATAATCAATTAATTGAGGAGTTATTTAATTATTAGCGTTTAATTAAGTACTTATTTAATTAATTAAATTTCATTTCTCTTCTGACCATTATTAACTCAGGCACCTTTTGAGTTAGGAAGCTGATATTTGGACATGCCAATGACCAGGTGATTTGGCTGCAAAGGATATTTTTGATTTATTAATTAATCAATTAATCGATTAATTATTTAATTATTCGATTAATGACAAAAAAAATTTTTTTTTTTAAGTTACAGATTCTGATGAAATAGTGGTAGTTTATGTGTTCTCTGACCAAATTGATTAATAATTTAATTTTTTTATGATTATTATTTATTTATTTTCATTATTAATCATTTATTTATTTTCTTTCTCATTTGGCCAATATCTCAGGCATCTTTTGAGCTGGGAAGCTAATATTTGGACATGAGTGACCAAGTGATGTGGCTATCAAGGATATTTTTGATTTATTGATTAATCATTTCATCTATTAAGTATTTATTGATTAATCGATTAATTATTTATTGAGTAATCAATTAATTATTTAATTTTTTATAAATGACTTATTTAATTAAATTTCTAAAAGATACATCTTCGGATGAAGCACTAGTGGTTTAGTTATGCGATTAGCCAATTGATTATGAAAATATTTTGTGATAATCTTTTATTGATTTTAATTATACAATTAATCAATCAATTAGTGTACACCTCTCCCTCCCAATACAGCCTCAATGAGCTGCACTGCGGTATTGCCGGGAGCCGGAGGCGCCCCGGCAATGCCGCGCTGCAGCATATTTAATTATTTGGCATGGGGCGGTGTACTTTGAATGTATGTGTACTTGTCTTTTATTGATTTTAATTATACAATTAATCAATCAATTAGTGTACACCTCTCCCTCCCAATGCAGCCTCAATGAGCTGCACTGCGGTATTGCCGGGCGCCAGAGGCGCCCCGGCAATGCCGCGCTGCAGCATATTTAATTATTTGGCATGGGGCGGTGTACTTTGAATGTATGTGTACTTGTTGTGCACCGCTCCTTTCCTATGCCATCTCCAGGCATTGCAAATCGTCATTGCCGGGCACCAAAGGGGGCTCGGCAGTGACGCACGCTGAAAGAGAGTACTCAGTTTTCACTCTGGTTGTTTGTTTGTTTGTTTTCTTGGTTGTCCGGACGATATCTCAGCCATCCTTTGAGCTAGGAAGCTGAAATTTCGGCACAGTAGTGAGCAAGTCCTTTGTCAAATACGGTATTTTTTGTTTTTTGAATAATCAATTAATTGAGGAGTTATTTAATTATTAGCGTTTAATTAAGTACTTATTTAATTAATTAAATTTCATTTCTCTTCTGACCATTATTAACTCAGGCACCTTTTGAGTTAGGAAGCTGATATTTGGACATGCCAATGACCAGGTGATTTGGCTGCAAAGGATATTTTTGATTTATTAATTAATCAATTAATCGATTAATTATTTAATTATTCGATTAATGACAAAAAATTTTTTTTTTTTTAAGTTACAGATTCTGATGAAATAGTGGTAGTTTATGTGTTCTCTGACCAAATTGATTAATAATTTAATTTTTTTATGATTATTATTTATTTATTTTCATTATTAATCATTTATTTATTTTCTTTCTCATTTGGCCAATATCTCAGGCACCTTTTGAGCTGGGAAGCTAATATTTGGACATGAGTGACCAAGTGATGTGGCTATCAAGGATATTTTTGATTTATTGATTAATCATTTCATCTATTAATTATTTATTGATTAATCGATTAATTATTTATTGAGTAATCAATTAATTATTTAATTTTTTATAAATGACTTATTTAATTAAATTTCTAAAAGATACATCTTCGGATGAAGCACTAGTGGTTTAGTTATGCGATTAGCCAATTGATTATGAAAATATTTTGTGATAATCTTTTATTGATTTTAATTATACAATTAAATCAATTAGTGTACACCCCTCCCTCCCAATGCAGCCTTAATGAGCTGCACTGCGGTATTGCCGGGCGCCAGAGGCGCCCCGGCAATGCCGCGCTGCAGCATATTTAATTATTTGGCATGGGGCGGTGTACTTTGAATGTATGTGTACTTGTTTTCTTTCTTGTTTTCTTGTTTCCTTGGTTGTCCGGACGATATCTCAGCCATCCTTTGAGCTAGGAAGCTGAAATTTCGGCACAATAGTGAGCAAGTCCTTTGTCAAAAACGGTATTTTTATTTTTTTGATTAATCAATAAATTGAGGAGTTATTTAATTATTAGCGATTAATTAAGTACTTATTTAATTAATCAAATTTCCTTTCTCTTCTGACCATTAACTCAGGCAACTTTTGAGTTAGGAAGCTGATATTTGGACATGCCAATGACCAGGTGATTTGCCTGCAAAGGATATTTTTGATTTATTAATTAATCAATTAATCGATTAATTATTTAATTATTCGATTTATGACAAAAAAAATTTCTTTTTTAAAGTTACAGATTCTGATGAAATAGTGGTAGTTTATGTGTTCTCTGACCAAATTGATTAATAATTTCATTTTTTTATGATTATTATTTATTTATTTTCATTATTAATCATTTATTTAATTTCTTTCTCATTTGGCCAATATCTCAGGCACCTTTTGAGCTGGGAAGCTAATATTTGGACATGAGTGACCAAGTGATGTGGCTATCAAGGATATTTTTGATTTATTGATTAATCATTTCATCTATTAATTATTTATTGATTAATCGATTAATTATTTATTGAGTAATCAATTAATTATTTAATTTTTTCTAAATGACTTATTTAATTAAATTTCTAAAAGATACATCTTCGGATGAAGCACTAGTGCTTTAGGTATGCTATTAGCCAATTGATTATGAAAATATTTTGTGATAATCTTTTATTGATTTTAATTATACAATTAATCAATCAATTAGTGTACACCTCTCCCTCCCAATGCAGCCTCAATGAGCTGCACTGCGGTATTGCCGGGCGCCGGAGGCGACCCGGCAATGCCGCGCTGCAGCATATTTAATTATTTGGCATGGGGCGGTGTACTTTGAATGTATGTGTACTTGTTCAATATTGTTTTCAGTCATTTAGTAGTCAGATCATATCAATGCAAAAGTTGAATTTTCCTGATAATTTTACTAATTAGTATTCATTACACTGTCTGTTTGATATATGATGTGACCCAAGAACAGTTATGCATATGATTTGCATAAATTGAATATGTGATTACATGTAGTAGACTGTGAACATCCAAATATAAACTTTTTGTAACTGTCATTCAATACTGTTTTCAATCATGTAACAGTCAGATCTCGTTATCAATGCAAAAGTGGATTTTGTATACTTTGTGCTAATTAATATTCATGACACTGTCTGTATGATATATTATGTGACCTGAGAACAGTTATGCATATGATTTGCATAAATGTTATGTTATCATCAGTAGACTTTCAACACCCAAATATAACTGCCATTCTTTATTGCTTTTGAGCATGCTGATTCATAAGTCACATCTAATAAATTACTGTGAAACATTCAACTTTCTTGTTGCTAATGAATATTCATTTGTCTCTAATTTGCATAATCATTTCCCACATTTCAATCATAAATTGTCAAAACATACACGAAACATCACCTTTCTTCAATTTACAACTAGAAAAAAGATTTCTGCCCTGACGTAATCAAAATGTGAAAATTCAGAATTTCAAGAAAAATTAGCATATTTGCATAATTAATTACAATTATAAATATGAAATTTCAATACATGTCATTAATTTGACTAAGCTATCTTTTAGATTATATGACGAGCTACAAACATGCCAAATTTGATTGCATTTTCTCCATAAATGGGGGGAAAACTGAAAAAAATGAAAATTCCTTGAAAAAATTTGCATATTTGCATCATTAATTAGACAAATTAAGAATAACAATAGATATCATAAATTTGACTATGCATTCTTGTAAAATACATGATGGGACACAGACACGCCAAGTTTGGTCACATTCGGTCGATAAATGGCCGAGATCTGAGGGGGGGGCAAATTAGCCCCCCCCACCCCCCCGGGCTATGCAGTTTCAAAATAGCCCGGGCTATTTAGGGTTAAGGCTAGTTTTGGGTTCACATGTACGTTCTATCTGCTTTGCCTTTGACACATATTGTTTGAAACAAGGCACATGACAATATAAATCTGCGGCATCTACAGTCACGTGAAAAAGTAAGTACACCCCATGTAAAGTTTTGACTTTTTCAACATATTTCAACATACAGCTATTTGATCTTCATTTCAACACTATTGATAGATAAATGTGATATAATATAACAAATATCATGAAACATTTACATTTTGTAGTCCATTGTATAATTTAAATAAACATAAATGCAAATTTCGCATGTGGAAAAAGTAAGTACACCCTTGGCTCTAATCGGTGGTATTGCCCACTTTGGCAGAAACAACCTCAAGTAGGCATTTCTTTTAACTGTCTACCAGTCTCTGACATCGACTGGGAGAAATGTTTGCCCACTCCTCCATGCAGAATTATTTCAGCTGTGCGATGTATGAGGGGTTTCTTGCATACACAGCTCGTTTCAAATCCCCCCACATCATCTCGATGGGATTTAGATCCGGGCTTTGACTGAGGCATTCCAGAACCCTCCATTTCTTTCTTTTCAGCCATTCCTTGGTGGACCGACTGGTATGTTTAGGGTCATTGTCATGTTGCAAGGTCCACCTTCGGTTGAGCTTCAAGTTTCCGACAGATGGCCTCACATTATCCTCAAGCACCCTCTGGTACAATGAAGAATTCATAGTGGATTGTATGATGGTGAGCTGCCCAGGCCCTGATGCAGCAAAGCTGCCCCAAACCATAATATTTCCACCACCATTCTTTACAGTGGGTATCAGGTTCTTGTGGTCAAATGCTGTCTTTGGTTTTTGCCAAACATGTCTTCTGATACGGTGGCCAAATAGCTCTACCTTTGACTCATCTGTCCAGAGCACATTGTTCCAGAAGTGTTGGTCTTTGCCGAGGTGTTCATTGGCAAACTTTAGTCTTGCCTGATGTTCTTTCTGGACAGCAAAGGTTTCCTCCTGGCACATCTCCCATGTAGATTAAATTTGTGCAGCCTCTTTCTAATGGTAGACTCATACACTTTGACATCAACAGTGGCAAGAGCTATCTGTAGGTCCCGTCATGACATTCTGGGGTTCTTAGAGACTTCTTTCAGCATCTTGCGGTCTGCTCTCAGGCTGAAATGGCTGGGGCGGCCTGGCCTGAACAAGTTGGCAGTTGTTTGGAATCTTCTCCACTTGTAGATGATCTACCGGACAGTCGAATGATTGATTTCAAATTGTTTGGAGATCTTTTTAAATCCCTTCCCAGACTCGTAGGCATCTATAACCTTCTATCTGAAGGCCTCAGAGAGCTCTTTTGATCTAGGCATGGTGACGCCGCACACTTCAACAACAAAGAGCAAACCAAACTAAATGTCTGAGGTTTACATAATAGTATAGGCATATTTGGAATTTCGTGTATTTTTTTTGTTAAAAGCAAAAACTCAATTGATTTTGTAAGAAGGTATCATAAGCTTCAAAAAAAATTAGGGTGCCATTTTTTCTGAACATTCTAAGACTATGAAATCCAAGATGGCGTCCAAAATGGCCGCCGAACACTAATAATGCGATATCTTCGCGAGTACATGTGATACAATTACAAATAAAGTGTCTAAATATATGTTTTCTGAGACCAGGAATCGAATGGAATCATCAAATTTATGTTATATGTATGATCTACATGCCAAATTCCAAAATGGCCACTGCGCACCCGCAATGTAAACTATACCTTCTCCCTTCGCATGTAATTACAAACAAAGTATCTATTTAAAGACATGTATTTTTCACAAAGAATACATAATTAACAAGCCAACAAACAGATCTAAATAAAATGAAATACTTGAATTACTGTTCAATCTCTTAAATCGATTAAACAGGAAGATGCAAAAGTCATACTGATTAAATGCCTGGCTTTCATTTAGTATTTTTAACAATGGATATCAAGTGAATTATAATTTTGTGAATGTCATAGAAAGTAACACCTCAATCTTCACAGTCTTCATTTATCCCTGGTTGGACAGTTTTGTTGTTGTAGCTGAAAACCTAGCATCCACAAACTTCCGTACATGGGATATTGTTCTTGCGACAGCTGCACCTTCCTTCGCATCCACGTTTGCACCCGCACTTTATGAGGTGCAATACTGCTTCAGGAGCTGGTGGATTCAAACAGCGAACTGGAGAGAAGTTCTCAGTGCGGATGGCTCTCAGTGCGGTGTTTGAAAGTGACATCTTCATGTTTTGTTTCATAGGTGACCTGCCGATCAGACTTGTATTCACATACGAAATGTTGTGCCAGCACAGATGCACTTTGGTTCATAGATTCGGCCCTGCTGATTGTTTTAACATGATGTAAACCTTGGATAGCAAGCTTGCAGAGGAGTTGAAGCAAAGCAGGTGGTTCATAATTATCAAATGTTCCTTCGAATTTCCACGGGGTTGCGCTTGCAATGTCTCTTCTCAGTATTTTAGATGCTTTCAGAAGGACTTTCACATCTTCTCTTCGGGCTTTTGTATCAGAGGCCAACGCACCAGCTAACAGGGTTTCCTTGGATTTTGTAGAAAGTACTTGCTCAGGTTTGGTTTTGTCTGGAGGCCTGGTGAAGTGCACATCAGCGATGTTGTCCAAAATCAGTTGCTTTAAGTATGGTTTGTATCGCGGATTGTCGGGTAAAGGGAACCCATTGGCTTCTAGCAAACCAACATATGATTGTTCAATGTCGTTCATATTCAAAGCTGAACTGTTAGATGGGTTATTGATTTCAGTTTCCACCATGTCGAGCATCTCCAGGTCAGACACTAACTGTGCAAAATGAACATGCTGTTTTGGAGGTCTGTTAGCTTTTTCTATGTCTCGTTTTGCATGGCCTAAGCACAGAAGGTGATACTTCATGTCCTCAGCAACTGCTGTAAGAAGATCAGATGAGCCTACAACATTGCTCAGTCTAACTTTCAAAAGTTTTCTGTCTGTTTGTTGACCAATGGCTTTGAGCTGAGCTCCCATGTTTTCAGTTGAGACGTCGTGCAATTTGTCTGCTTTGTCTTCCTGACAAATGACACACATCTCCTTGTCGAAAGCCTGACTTCTGGTAGATCGCTGTGATGTGGAAGCACTTGTAGATGCAGCATCAGATTTTTTCGGTCGTCCTTTTGTCTTCTGTTTTATATAACTGACGCTGCCTGTCGCTTGTCCTTTCTCATATCGGGTCTTGGCTCGTTCAATGCATGTTTTATGTGTGAGATCCTTATAACATGTCTTGTGGTATGAAAAACCATTCTGTAACAGTTCATGGGCTGACAAACCTTTTATGCGATTCTTTAATGTAGAGAATTCTGTTTCCCCATATGAACATCGAACATCAGTTGTTGTAATTACTTTCTCTACTGAAGGCAAAGAAGGACGAAGCACATAGTTTGTATAATCTGTTTGCTTGCTGCTCAACTGGCAAATAAAGCATAGTTCAAAATCCACCGTTTTTGACTTCTTGTTCGATGAAGACTCTGCCATTTTGGTTAATCTAAGGTCTCTAAGCTATGTTATCCTGGGTGATGGTTGCTGTGGGTACTTGCAGCCTGCAAAAGAAGAAAAGAATATGTTAGTACACCATAAAATGGACAAGTGGAACCTTAACACTATAAAGCGAACAAACTGCTGCCGGTGACTGGATTCGAACGTCAATTTTCCGGCCGCCATGTTGAAATCAAAAAGGCAGCCTCTGTCTGAAATTGTGCAAAATAAAAAGATTAGTAGTCAGGTGGAAGTTATTGTTATTATAGTCACCTCTATATACAAGTTCCAAGCAGTTCATGCTGAAAACAAAAATATTTAAACCACATTAAGTTAATTTTAGCATCAAATTTAGGGCGTTTTGCTACGGTGGTGGACATCTTGGATTTCAGGCCGTTAGAATGTTCAGAAAAAATGCCACCCTAAATTTTTTTAAAGCTTATGATACCTTCTTACAAAATCAAGTGAGTTTTTGCTTTTAACAAAAAAAAATACACGAATTTTTTTTCCATGACAAATATGCCTACAGTATAAGACAGGTTCCTCCAAGATCTTCTCTGACGATGTTCTAATTATTTGCACCTGAGCTGGTGCACCTGATTCTAATTTTAGGTATTTGAAGTAGTGATAAATGTAGGGGTGTACTTACTTTTTCCACATGCGAAATTTGCATTTATGTTTGTTTAAATTATACAATGGACTACAAAATGTAAATGTTTCATGATATTTGTTATATTATATCACCTTTATCTATCAATATTGTTGAAATGAAGATCAAATAGCTGAATGTTGAAATATGTTGAAAAAGTCAAAACTTTACATGGGGTGTACTTACTTTTCCATGTGACTGTACATCTTACAGGACTGCCTAAGTCTGCACATCTGACATACACATCATCTTTATGATAGTGTATTGCATCCAAAAACTTCTGTGAACTTTTGACCTTACAGAGTCTGACCTTTTCCTGCACCTGTTTCCCCTTTTGTTTGGCCAAGACCCTATCACATGCACATATGACACATTGACACAGTCTATATAATTTCAGTCAACAGCAGTGCTTGGTCCAGGACGAGGTATGGTGGAGCTCCGTGTGGATGGCTTGTGAGCTGTCAAGTCAGATAGTACTTCAGGTACCTCATCTGCAGCAGGTTCTTCAGAAATGGTTGGAAGGTTTCGTACATCAGTGTATTTCTTATAGCAAGAATATGTATTGTGGTATTTGAATTCAAAATCAGGTCCAAGAATTTTCAACCGTTTGCTAACATCATCATCTTTCACTTCCGCTACATCACGGACACGTTTTCTACCTGACCCCCCCCCCCCACCCCCACCCACCATGGAGCGGTTCTGTTTTCTTGCCTTTCTTCTGGCAAATAATACATCTTTCAGGGTGAAGAGGAGCGGGAACAGGCGTTGAAATAAGGAGGTTAAGTCCTTCTGGTGTGGTTGTCCAGTCGGTCTTTACGGAGAGACATCGTAAGAGTGTTAGATGAGTTTTCATGATTGATGGACTTCGGGTGGCAGCCATTTTGGATTTCGGGAACTTGGCAATGTCTAAAATGTTTTTTGATGGCACCACTGTGTCGGGAATACCTGAAAACAACAAAATAGACACTAAAATCATCAATCTACTACATTTGAATTAAAATTTATTCACGTTTTCTTGATTGATGGAATTTTGGTGGCGACAATCTTGGATTTCGGTAACTAGGCAACGTCTAAAATATTTATTGACAACACTACTGTGTTGGGCATACCTGAAAACCCAATAATATACACCAAAATCATCCATATACTACGTTCCTATCAAAACTTATCGGCATTTCTTGTTTGGCACTCGCCCTGTGGCGGCCATTTTGGAAAATGGCCATTTTTCAGCTTGTGCTACAAATTCAGGAATTCCACCTCATAGATAATTATTGAAGCTAGGGGTATCCCATACTCAAATCAACGGTCAAAGTCTATGCCTTCTAAGATGTATACGGGTTTCTATGCCAGGGCCTGGACTATTAATGAAGAGTAGGTAGGCAAGTTCTTTTTATACTTTGGAAAGGTGGCTCAGATGTTAAAATGGCCTAAGGAGTCTTGGACTATGTTAGTACAAAGTGTTCTGGTGGGTAAAGCTCAATATATCTATTCGGCTTTACCGATTGACCAATGTGCAGATTATGAGACAGTTGAGAAATCCATTCTCAAAGCCGATGAATTGGTCCCTGAAGCTTACCGGCAAAAATTTCGGAATGCCTGGAAGAGGGAGAGTGAGACCCATGTGGAGTTTGCCAGAGAGAAGGAAACTATGTTTTATGGGTGTTGTGACTCGAAACAGATTGGGGAAGACTAAACCGTTTACGACAATTGATTTTGGTGAAAGAATTTAAACAGTGTGTCCACGTGGACATTAAAGTTCATTTGCATGAAAAAAAAGTACCTGAGTTGTATGAGGCAGCAACAGTGGCAGATGACTGTGCCTTGACCCAGAGGATGGGGATTCACTAACCTAACTTCCTGCCTAGAGGTAGCCATGGGAGTTACATGAAATCAGATTTGAAGAGCAAATTCTCATGGATGCGGCCCAGAGAGGTGTATCGAGCAAAATCTTGGAAGTCCTTGCTGGAAGTCCGAGCTGTGTCCGTGTTTTTTTTGTTTTTTTACCTCTACCACCCCCACCCCGATTCCCACGCCTGCTCCCCCCAAGCCCTCTCCCTCCTACAGATCTCCCTATGTCCCTGCTCTCAAATGTTGTACTTGTGTGCTTCCCCCTCTCTCCCCAACTTCTCTCCCGCTCCCTTTATTTTGTCTTTTGTGTCCGTTTGTTGTTTTGTCATTAATGTTCGCTCTTACACGAGCCTCGATCGTATACAAAAAAAAGAGTGGTACCTCAAATTTTAGTGATCGAAAGACTGACTGTCCAAGGCAGACATACCTTCCAGTGGGCCCGAAGCAGACCACGGGATTTCCCTCCGGGCCTACTTGCGCTTTTTGCAAGAAACCTGGGCATTTGATCTCCCAATGTTACGCCCAGAAAATGAGAAATCAGGATCGGAGTCAGGCTACTGCAACCCCGAATGTGTTGGCCAGTGCGATAAATCGTCCTTGGAGGGCAGTGAATTGTGAAGGTCCCCGTGCCAAACTTACTACATCAGAGAACGACCTTATCCAAGAGGGTTACAAGCCTTTCATTTCCAAGGGGTTTGTGTCACTGGATGGGGATTTAACCAACCGGAGACCTGTTTGGGTATTGAGGGACCAATCTTTGATGTTCGAGGGCATTTTTCCATTGTTTGAAAAAACTGCAACTGGGATTAGTGTCTTCTTACAGGGGGTTGTTGCCTTCGTTAAAGCTTCTCTTCATGTGATCCATTTAAAGTCTGAGTTGGTGTCAGGACCTGTCACCGTAGGTTTACAAGCCACTCTTCATGTGGAGGGAATTAATTTTATTATCGGGAACGATTTGGCCGGTGGTCAATTTTACAAGTAATCCAATGTTGGTGGAAAAGCCCAGTATGGAAAATAACACAGCACAGTTAGAGCAGGAGATTCCGGGTATCTTTCCATCATGTGCAGTGACTCGTGGTATGGGTAAGAAGCGTTCTTAAGAGAATGAGAAGGAAGGTGATGTGGATTTTTTTTTTTTGTGTACAGAATCGAGGCTCGTGAAAGAGCGAACATTTATCAAACAAACAAATCAAACAAACAAGCAAACAAAGTATATAAAAAGGGGAGCGGCAGACAATATGGGGAGAAAAGGGGAGGAAGCACACAAACCACATTTGAGAGCAGGGACATCGTGAGATGTGTGGGAGGGAGAGGGCTTGGGGGGAGGCAGGATAGGTATAAAACGCAAGGACACCAAGGACTTCCAGGAAAGCAGTTGGTATTTCAAAAAAGTGGATTTGGGGTGAAATTAGCGGGGGTAGAAAAGATCAAGGTTTTGGATCGGGGAAGATAAGAGATGGTGGTGAACAGCTGTTTTAAAGACCTGGAGGGAGGAGTGGGATTGAAGAGAGGGAGGGAGTTTGTTCCAGAGGCGGGAGAAAAGAGGAATGAAGGAGTGAAGGTGAGCAGAGAGTCTTGATTTTGGCAGTTTAACCATAAGAGGGTTGCAGGCAGATCTTGTGCGACCTGTAGGAATATTTGGGGGACAGAGCACAGACAGGGCTGGGGGGGCAAGGCCGGAGAGGAGTCGGTCGAAGACGGAAAGGCCACCAACCTGCCTGCGGTGAGTAAGTGAAAGGCCCTCGGAGATAGCTTAATCGCGGGAGATTCCAATGATTCTGAAATGCTTTGGTTTCTACAGCGTGAAGCCGAGCTAGGTGTGAGGCAGGAGCATCAGCCCAGAGGGGAGAACAGTATTCCATTGAGCTGCGGATGAAAGCATTGTATGTGGTGAGGAGCTCAGGTGTGCCAAGGAAGGACTTCGCACGGCGGAGGATGCCCAGTCGGCGACTGGCTTTGGAGGCCAGATTTGAAATGTGGTTTTCCCAGGAAAGATCAATGGCAGATAGTGAGATCCAAAAGCTTGAGTGTCAGAACTTCTTGGAGAGGATTGTTGTGAAAGTGTATGGGAGGGTGATCCAGTCGGTCTTTTCGTAGAGACATAGTAAGACTGCGAGATTTGTCAGGATTGAAAGACATGTTCCACTTGTTTTACCAGTCTGTGATTTTGCCCAGGTCTGGAGAGAGTGAGGAGGCTGCAGACTGCCGATCTGAGGGATGAGGAATGGAGCGGCAGAGAGTGGAGTCATCAGCAAAGAGATAGAGAGGATTTTCAAGAGAGTCAGAGAGATCATTGATGAAGACCTGAAAAAGCACAGGGCCCAGAAGACTGCCTTGGGGAACTCCAGCCTGAACAGGAAGGGGAGATGAGAGAAACCCATTCAGGGCCACACGTTGACTACGACTAGAGAGTAAGTTTGCAAGCCATGCATGGAGATTTCCATGGATACCATAGGAGGAGAGTTTGGTGAGCAGAGCTGGGTGCCAGACCGTATCGAAGGCACGTGATGTCGAGGGAGACCGCTCTAATTTCTTGTTTGGCATTGAGGACCTCCCTCCATTTCTGAGACAGTAGAAGCAGCATGTCCAGAGTAGAGTGACCTGGTCTGAAACCAAATTGATGATCAGAGATCAAGCCATTTGATAATTGGAAAGATTTCATATCCGAAGCAATGATGGATTCCATGACTTTGCTGATAATTGGGAGAAGGCTGATTAGTCTGTAGTTGCAAGGATCTGTTTTTGCACCTTTTTCTGTAAAGCCGTGATGTTGGCTGATGTCCAGGCTGATGGCAGATAACCTTGAGCAAAAGAGAGGGTGAAGAGAACAGAGAGAGGGAGTGAAAGAGCGGCAGAGCAGGATTTTAGGACCCGTGGGCTGATGCCGTCAGGTCCAGTTGCAGAATCAGAGTCGAGGGTTGACAGAAACTTTTCCACCTTGTCAGGAGGAAAGGACACAGAGTCCAGGAGCAGCTGGGTACGACTGGGTACGGTGGGAGTGGGAGGCTCTCAAGAGTGGGATGGGTTTGGGACACAAGATTTAGAGGCAAACACAGAGTTGAGGCATTCAGCTTTTTCACATGCGGAGTCAGCTGTGTAGCCGTTTGAGGTAATGGAAGGGGATGGAGGGGGCAACAAACACTAGAAACGGATTTGATCAGGATTATTTATGAGGATATGGACAACTCCAAACTCTCCCCTCACTGATAATTGATCATAATGTGCCATTACATATTCACAATAACACAGACAGTGAGTGCTTTTGTGCTTTGAAGACCTCTCTTTATTGTGAAACTCTTCACAAATTCAATTTTCATGAAAACATAGGCAGCAGTCTTCTTCTGTTGAACAATTTTACAAGAAGGGTGTACTCTCCATATCACACATGACTATGAAACATGGACTACAGCAAATATTGAGGAAAAATTGATGCTCAAACTGCCCCTGAAAGATGCCATCTGAGCATAACCAAAAAGGGACAAGAAAATCAACTAAATTAGATGGAAAACAAAATTCCTAAACACTGGTAACAATCAAAAAACTTAAATGGAACATGGCTGGATACATGGCAAGGACAGAGACAAGAATTACAAACTGGCAAACTTGGGCAGACCCTGAATGAAGCACGATGAGATCCAAGATCAGATTGAGAGATTACGTTCTGTTACCATTTGACTTTTTGGCAACAATTTTTCAACAGTTCTCTATTATGAGAAAATGGAAAACCAAATTAATAAAGTTTACATTTTAAAAAAGATGCCATTTTCTTTAAACTTCGTTTGAGGAAGCAGATGGGGTTGGAATTTTGAGATTCTTGTTGTCTTCTGACACCAGTTTGTAGACATTGTTGTGGACATTCTGGTGACAGCCAGCCATATGGCTTTCATCAAGGGGTGCAGCGTGCTGGCTGGTTGTCAGGGGTTACAGATGGTACTCTGAGAAGTTGTGCTAACAAGGTATATGCTCAAAGGGATGTATGCTTTCATGATGGCTTTCTCTTTACTGGTTCACTGAATACCTTGCCTACTGTGGAGGATCGCTTACAAGGGGGGCACGTACAACCCTATATGGGTAAAGCTATGTGAATTTAACAAACGTTAATCAGCAATACTTTTCCCACAGTCGGAGCAACTTTTATGCGAGCACTCCAGCGTGGGTTGCACAATGCAAGTTCAAGCTCCATTTAGAAATAAAATCCTTGTGACAAATATAATATTTGTAAGGACGCTCTCGTTGGTTGTTATCTCCAAAGGTGAGTATTACGAGGTGGGAGGAAGTGCTCCCAGAACTCAAAATCTCCACCTCCTTTTTCAGTAAAGGATCATTATTCATGAACCAGTTTGTGAAACTTCATTCTCATGGCTTTGTTCTGAGCGATCGTTTTGGAATCCTCACTGCACCTCTGACAGCCTCCACCTGCAGCTTGTTTGTCATACTAATTCATGGAATGCTTTTTAAGTTTACCTCTGCACGGTATCAAAGCTAAAGTATTTTCCCATTCGTGTCTTTGCCAAATTTCCACTCGTTATTTTATTGTGTATGTGTTACTGTGTGTTTCTAGTTAGTGTTGGTTTGCAATTCGTGCAAATTTGTGAATAATTAATGATTTTATGTTCGGCATGGCCTGTTACTTGAGGCTTCCTTCCCCCCATCGGTGTTTTGTGAATTCAAGTTCTTTCCTTCGCTGTATTGCTTATTTCTTAGATTTTCTCTTCTCCCCCTAACTTCCCCGAACATCTACCCTTTGTCTAACGTTTTAAATAAACACACCCAAAATTTTCCTTCTATCCTTGAGGGCACATGTGCTTGTTGTCTCGCCCCACCCCTTTATCTCATTTTCTTCCACCCCTTCCTTCCATCTCCAGCTGAAACTCGCCTTTCAAATTCTAGTTTCCTCCATCTCATTTAACCCTTTCTCTTTTCTCTGATCCACGCCCTCACTTCAGGGACTTTTCCCAGATCGTTTTTCACGGTTTGGTTTGAATATTGTCGTGTGATTCCCCTTGGTTGTTACCGGGGGAATCATAGATATCCAATAGCGAGCCGAAGGCAATGCCCAAATGCAGATTTTATATATGCGGGGAAAGAAAGGGGAAGAGGGGGCTGAGGCTTTTACCTGAGTGATCCCGCTGAGCAGTCTTCAACCTGCGGAAAATAACTTGCACAAAAACGGATTTAAAATGTACGGAAAATAACGAAAGGATTTATTTAATACTAGCTGAAGGCACCCGGCATTGCCCCGGTTTCTTTATGAATGAATTTAATCTTCTGTACATAGGTCTGACGCGAGCCCAGTGTCAGTTAGTGCTCAACGATTCCTTGTTCTTTCTTCTGTCGGGCCCCGCGAGAGAGAATTTTGAAAGCATGTGTTGAAATCAGATATTCCTATTAAGTGCATAAGTTGTACTTCAAGGGATTTTGAAAGAAGAAGAAGATTTAATGTGAAATGGGCCCAGCCTGGCCGAGGCGGCCTCACCACACAGCCGATAACCTCCCCGGGGCCCGTCCCGACATTTTTTTGTTTCAGAGGTTTCCTCCTATCTTTCACCGTACAGGAGATTAGCGCATGCAGACAAACAAAAAACAAACAAACAAACAAACCAAAACTTTCTTTTATTGGTTCACGAGTTATCAAATAGTGACCACGATATTCGTCATGGGTGTGTGTCTGTCTGTCTGTCCGCAGCATAACTGCCCGATGATATCATACAATCTTGATGAAACTTGGGTGGGAGGTTGATATCATGATCTAGTTGTGTCCTGCCTAGAGTGGGCGTATTGCGCCCATTGTGGGTGGAGCCACGCCCAAAAAAGATGTCAGTAGTGTATATATGTTGCTTCTGGGACACTCTCATTTTCCCATTGACTTACATGTTAATTTTTCCCCTCCCTCATTGCCCCTAAACACCTCTATTTCTCTCACCCTGTTCTTTACGAACCTTCTAACCTTTTGACATGTTATCCTTATTCATTAGACCACTTAAACAATGGTCCTTCTGTGTGAACCTGTGATCCTTCTGACCTTATGGACCTTTTAACCGTTTACTCTTAATATCATCTGGTGAATCATCTTTGGCCCACTCACACAACGACCCTACAAATATTTGTTTATGCGTGGGAAATAATTTAATTCTCTTGCCACTCTCTTCACCATCTAATATATTAACAAAAAATATGTTTGAGTTTGGTTCTTTATTAAGATATTTTAACTGAGCTAAGATAAAATGGTAAACCTCCCTCAATGTTCTTGTTTGAGCGCCTCCAGTGCCACATACCATTTTTAAATTAAAGTATATATTTTCCTGACAACCATCAAAGTTTTCCGTCCACTCAAAAATATTTCCATCTTTTTTACCCAATTCACCGGTATTTAAATTAATTCTCTTATTTGTTTTGTAAATTGTTTTACCAGTTGTCTTTTCAATTATACCTATTTGATATTTTTCACATTCGTTATGTTTACCATTTATATACCAAGGTTGATTACACCTCCACTCTTTAGTCTGGTTGGTACTTGGTTCTATCATTTATATAATAGTAAAAAAGGCGGCGGTAGCCCGTTAAAATCCCCAACCCCCCCTTTTTAACTTATCACTTATATATATCTTATCACTTATATATATCTTATCACTTATGTATATCTTATCACTTATATATATCTTATCACTTATATATATCTTATCACTTATATACTTATATAACCATAAGGGAGACTATCAATTCCATTTTCTAAAATAAACCTCTTATCATCAAAAGCCCCCAATGCTTTCTTATTTATCTCTTCTGAATATAATTGATGTTTATAACTTCTTATTCCATTAATCTTTCGAAACTCTTCTTTCTTTGTTGTTAAACAGTTATAATAATCATTAAAGTTTATTGTTTCTTTAATGACATTTTTCTTTATGCCTTTTAACTTCTTATCAGTTTTTTCAACGTTATTCACAATGTATTTATAAGCATAAGCCTTAGACCTCAATCCCACAAATTCACTCATTACATTTCCTCCTAATTCATCCTTAAACTTTCCAATCACCTTTTTATTTTTAGAAGAGAACAACTCACTCTCTGGACTGTAATTACTAGTGTCATAGATATTAATGTCCTTTTTCATGTCTGAATAAACATCATCAGTATTAATTTGCAAAATAAAACTATCTGTATCCATATAAAGTAGATTAACATCATTTTGATATTTCTTCCTCAAGTTATTATAAAAGTAATCATACATTAATGACTTTGATAAATCAAGAATTGATGTTCCAATATAAATAGGTTTGTTCATTTCAATACTCTCTTTAATCAAATGGATCGCACAAAAGTTCTCAGTAAAGACCTCAGCTCTAGTAAAACTCGGTCTATTAATTAATTTTGATGCTTGTTCCCAAGATGTTGATAGTCTGATATTTTGTCTTTTCCTCACATTCTCCATGGTCTTACCAAAGACCGCATTATTCATCAATTTATAAAAGTCTTTCTCAAAATCAGTTTTTGACTCTGTTCTTCTTTGTGTATTAAAATCAATGTACCCCTTCAACCAATGACTTTGATTGAACTTTAGAACCCTATGGATCTTCTCTACTCTTAGACCTTTTGATAAATATTGTCGCAAATTTCTTTGGTGTAGAACATAATTTTTCTTGTTATATAATGTAGTAAGTAATTTTTCTGTTGATTCACCTATATTAAATGATTGTTGATAATCACTTAACCACTCCTTCTTTGGACTTTCCTTTTCACAAGCAAATGGGAGATCTTTGTGTAGGTTATGAAGTTCCTCTGGATATTTCAAATCGACCTCAAAATAATAACCAACCTTTGAATCATCCAATTCTTTTTGTGTAGAGATACATACATCTTGTAAAACCTTTTTGTAATCTTTTTCCTTTACCCATCTAAGTTTTCCATAAGGAAGAGCCTGAGACATTGCCCAGCCATACAGGTTGTTCGCATCATAATACATCAAGTAGGAGCTCTCTACCGATGGATCATAATTTGGAATGTACTTGTTATTTGCTTTAGCATATCTCTTTGAACAGACTTGTGAAATTCCTCCTCTCTTTGCCTTTTCAATCATCAAAAGCATATCAACATCGGTTATCAAATCCAAATCTTGTTTTGTCATTTTCAACATCGCGCTCCAAGCCAATCCAGGAGCAGTGTAATAGTGAGCAGGATCCAATCCATATCCAGAATGACAGATTGTTCTGAAAGCCTCAAACACATCAGCCAACAAAAGCACATCAGTTTTGAGGTACAAATCGTGATACTCACCAAGATTCTTAATGTTATATTTTTTCCAAACATTTTGTGCGTGTACATAATCTTTATCAGATATATGACTATTATTTAATTTGTTATATAAATTTTCTTTTAAAGGAAGTTGTGTTTCATTGAATCTCTCAAATGAGTCCATATAGTCATAGGGGTAAATTCCCTTTTGTGTTAGAAAATCTTTATCTAAAAAATACTCTGAAAGACATGGAAACTCTTTTAGATTTTGAACCAAGTTAGCCAATGGACTTGCCATGAATTTAAATGTATCAAGAAATCTGATATGAGTAATAGGAGATGTGTGAATTGTTTTTGTGAATGAAATGTATTTCTGATCCGTGTTTGGAATTGCTGAGATACTTCCAGAAGTCTTTGAGAGTTCCTGGATAAATAGATGTGTATCATAATGAGCGTTGTTATGAAGAAAGACAGGAATGAAAGAGGGGAGTTGATAATTAATATTACAACTTTGATGAGCCGGACCTCTATATTTACCAGTGAGATGACAATGGTCTCTAACCTTTAGAACTTTACCAATTTTCTCCTCACAAATATGACAGACATTGTTTTTTATAAATTCTCTTTTTTCTTTACTTGTTAAGGACATTGGTTTATTGGTTTCTCTCATTATCTTGGTTAATCGAACACAGTCTTTTTCTAGTCGTTTCACAAACTCCTCTGGGGCATTTGAGCCTCTATACACCTCTAACTTGTTATATTTATCACCAACGGATGATTTGATATAATAACAAAAACCACAAGGAGTATGTTTTTGATATTTATTTGTGTATGATTCTTTTGGATCTGGAGAAGCAGTATCTATTTTTTCTAAAATACTTTCAAAATCAGCATATATAACAAATGGATGTTTTATTGTTTTCTTTTCATCTTTGAATGTGATCTTTGAGCCTTTTTTAGGCATGTTGATTACCGTTGATTTATGTTCACCACAATAATTTGAATGTTTATCTAATCTTTCTTGTGTATGGAAGAAGTTAAGACAACGCATACAAATATATATTTTATTTGTTCTTTTACATACTTGTGGTTTTATTAATTTTGTAATATCTTTGATGTATGTATAATGTGAATTTTCGTCTGAATTAAAATATAGAAGATTAATATGAGTTTGTTTACAATTGTCAGAAAGCTTTAAAACCTGAATGTTGTTTGTTTCTGTTAGACCATAAACATTAACTGATAAATTATTCAACTTTTCAAATTTAGGAATATCATTTAAAGTCATCGGAAACTTCAGATCTTTCGTATTTAATGTATTCTCATATTTTTTATAATGAGATACTCTTTCATCATGAAAATGTGGAGGATGTAAGTGTGCTAGAATAGACCAGAGAAAACATTTATTGTCTTTATTTTTGATATTGATAACTGCTTTTCTATTTTTGATAACACTGGGTAAATCAATGTAAGAAGAAGCTTTTAGAGGATCTGATTTAAGAATATGAATGTCTATGTAAATAATTTTTCCTATATTGAATCCACTTCCTACGATTGAATTATCCACATCTTGCTCTTGTTTAATAAGTTCATCATAGACTCCTGATGTTTTAAAATCTTGATATGAAGATATAAAGTGTGGCTCAGTTCTCATGTATGGTGTATCTATAACTCCTTCGTCCTTTGTCATTTCTAATTTTACTCCCATATAAAATTTAAGTGGTTTCATTTCTTTTAGTGTTTTTTCAATCAACGTTTGAACAGCAGGTTTAACTATTTCTACAGCATCAACTATAGACTCTGGTTCAGGAGGTTTGAAGTTAAAGACTTTAATTTTAATATGTCCTTTGAATGCACCATCAGAGTTTTTAATAGTAAACAATTTTGACAAGTGTTTGTTAGTTTTAAGATGGGCTTTAAACCCCTTCTTGAGGATGGTTGTTTTACAGACCTTACAATGTTTTGTTTTAGGTGGAAGAGGGGAAAGTTTGTTAAGAATGTTGTATGTATGTTTTGCGGTGAGAATATGTTGTTTATAATATTTTACTTCCTTCTCGCAAGTATCACAATAAACCATATTTATAGCGTGAGAAAACGTGGTGTTTTATATATATCACTGTGCTTAAAATAAAACACTTTTGAGCTTTACAGCTCCGTTTTATATATATCGCTGTGCTTAAACTAAAACACTTTTTCACTCAGAATCATCTAAGTCATAACTATCACATGAATACTCAGAATCATACTCAGAGTCATCAATAAAGCTACTCTCATAACTATCATTTGAGCACAAACTATTAGTATCATAACTATCATCTGTGTTCAATGAAATACTATCATCACCATCGTCCGAGTTCAATGAAATACTATCATCACTATCGTCCGAGTTCAATGAAATAGTAAAATCTTCACTGCTGTAATGACTCATATTTAATTAGCAGAAAAAACCTTTCCATCGATACCAATATACTTTCTTTCATTAACGGATTCAATCTCTATATTTTTAATATCAAAAGTTATCTTTAAATAATCTCTAACTATCATAGAACGAAATGACATTTCACCAGAAATATTAACATCATTCATTTTACTTAGATCTACACCCTTTGGATTATTAAAGTAAATACAAATTTCTCCACGAGTATTGTTGATGGTCTTATCATTCTTTTTCAAAGTATCATGGTCAATCACTTTTTCAAGCTTTGAATAAATTGCCAGGAGTAGAGGAGAAACTTTTGTTAGATTTACTTTAATGGATGTCTTTCCAGGTATAGTTAGAGCTCTTCCTTTAAATGAAATAGAGGGGCTCATGTTATTTTCCATAACTGGTTTTACCCAAAAATTTCCATATTTATCTTTGTTCAATTTAACATCTTTGACATATTTTTCTATATCTTCCACCGAAGTAGAGATTGATTGAAATTTGTCTTTTGTGCTTTGAAACATTGTATTTATTAATGAATAAACTTGCGTTTAGTTTAAGTAAAAATTTACCATATAAATATGATAAGTTCTGAAGGATATTTAGAATTTCCAGACTCTCCATATGATAAATTAGAGAATTGTCCGGCTTGTGATAGAATAGGGCTTAATAATGAGGGTTCATATAAACAATGTATTTTCTGTGATTTAATTTTAATTAATGATAATAAAAAATATAAAAATATATATAACTCTTTTAAATTAGAACCAAAAATGAATTACTTTACAAGATTAATAAGAGAGATGAATGTTAAGTATTGTGATGATAATACACCATTTCTTTCAAGGGAAGAGACTATTTGTATTGAGGAAATGTATAAGGGTTTAATGATATTTATTATTCAAAATAATTTTAATGGAAATGTTAATACAAGATACTATATAAATAAAATAATGAATTATTTTGAAATTAAACCCGAACTCAGGATAAAATATAGAGTTTCTAAAATAGCTCAAAAAAAGTTAGATGACTTGTTTTCCAAATATATAAATGAATGATTTTTTACCCGTTTGGGAAAATAAGATAAAATTTAATAACCATAAAAACATTCCAAATTCATTGAGATGTCTAATAGTTGGTTCAAGCGGATGTGGGAAAACCTGTTTACTTTTAAAGATGCTCCTTGGTCCTAATTTTTTAGATTATGATAATTTAATAATTTTTACAAAGTCAAGTTTTCAACCCGAGTATCAACTACTCTCACAGGGTTTTAATGCGGGTCTTAAAAAGGAAGACATTATCGGTTTATTTAAACTTCAAAACAAACTAAATGATTATAATATTGAAGATATAATACAATTATTTTGTGATACACAGAAATCAAAATCGAAACCAAAACCCATAACTTGTATTCTCAGTGATAATACGGATGATATACCTTCACCTCAAGATTTAGATAAATCAAAAAAGAACCTCGTCATCTTTGATGATTGTGTTAATGAGAGAAACCAAACAGTAATGGATAGCTACTATACAAGAGGGAGACATTCTTCTTGTAATTGTATATATCTTAGTCAATCATATTTTCAACTCCCTCGACGCTCAATAAGAAACAATGCCAATACTTTTATTTTATTTAAGTTAAATTCAATAGATGTAAATAATTTTTGGAGAGATAATTGCTCTACGTTATGTAGTAAAAAAGAATTTGAAAATTATATGAAACACACGATTGAAAAATATAAATATATTGTTGTGAAACAAGATGAGATATTAAAGGATGTATTTTTATTTTAAACATAATTACATATATAAATGACAACAATTATTATTAACCTTGTGGGTAAATCTGCTTCTGGAAAGAACTTTCATAAATCTAAACTCTTGAATAGTAAAAATGAAAAGATTGTAAGTTTTTTTTAAAAACACCCTATGATTCGTTTTGTGAGTACTACAACCAGAGCAAAGCGACCAGGAGAAGTAGAAGGGAAAGATTATTACTACATTTCAATGGAGGAACATATGCGATTGAGGAACGAAGGTCAAATATTTGAGGAGGTCTCTCTTGGTTCTACAAAATATTCACATTGTAAGAGTGAGTTAAATAAAGTAAAATCTAATGGTCTTGGGATTTTAGAAACTAATCCTGAAGGAATGAGACAAATTATTAAACAATTGTGTGGTGATGGAGTTAAGATTTTATCATTCGGTTTTGATATCGATGAGGAGACTCAACGCAAACGTATGAAAAGCAGAGATACAAGTATTAGTGAAGAAGAAATAACAACTCGTATTAATACCAATAAAGAATTTGATGAAATATTTAAAGAAAAAGATTTATTTCAACACATTTACTATAATGATGAAGAAAAGGAAAATTTTCCCATTGACCTTTACAATTCATTAAATGATATTTTTCAATAAATAAATACAGAAAATGAATACCGAAGAAAGAGAAAGAAAGTTTAAGGAACATCAACAATTAGTTTCAAAAGTTGTTAAACAACAGGAAGAGATAAAGAAGAAACGGAGACAGAAACTAACTGGTGAAGAAGCCTTTGAAAGAAAACAAGAGAAATTTTTTAAACCGCTTTTAAAAACTCAACACCCTACAGTTCCCACGGTAGAATTTACTCCGAAAAAACTTCAAATGCTCAAAGATTTTAGTCAGATAACAAAACAAGAACTTGGTAAATTAGAATATGATGACGAGGGATTATTTCGGAAACTTGAGGAGGTAAATCAACCCCCTAATTATGTTGTGGAAGCTCTTCAAAACAATGAATATTCGGCGGGTTCAAAAACCAGAGCAGGTCTCATTCCAACAGAAGAACCAGCAGTGTTTCATCTTGTGGAAGAAAAGGTATTGATATTTAATGATGAATTGATGTTCTTGAGTTCTACTCAACCAAATGTTAAATTAACTCCAAGATTAATGTTTCTTCTAACAAACCCCGGATTCAGCGGTTCAAAATATTTTGAGGAACCACTTGATATGGAAAGAGAGGAAGATAGGGTATATATTGAGTTGTTAAATGCACTTGATTATGGAGTTTCTGTTGCTGGTAAAAGTAAGAAGAATGAGAAGGAGAAACATATTATTGATGCTTTCAGTAAACTTGGTTCAGGTGTTAGTTTTCTTCCAAATGACCCATCACAATTAGTTAATAGGCTATTATTGTTGTTAGGTAGTAAGAAGGCTGGAAACAACAATTGTTTTAATGAATCCTCAGCCATTTTAGATCAGTTGATGAATATGAAAATAATTAATAAATGTCAATACAAAGATATTTTATTAGATATTAAATAAGATGAGAAGCACAATTCTTAGTTTTAATTTCACAACGAGCGATTACACAGCTTCATTCCCTTACCCACTACAACTTGACCCCCTTACCTCATATGAGGCTTCTTTGTTGTCAATGGAAACTTACAATACCCTTTTTAATATCACAGAGAAAAACAACAAGTTTAGTTATAATCCAGGAAGTGGATATAAAACTATAACCGTTTCACCCGGAGCTTACGAGATTTCTCAAATATCTTCAGAAGTCTCTCGCCTTATGAAAGAAAAAGGTGATGAACCAAAAAATATGGTAATAGATATTCAAAAACACACTTCAAAATCAACGATTAAGCTTAAAAATAATTATAAAGTTGATTTCACAATTGAAAATTCGTTCAGAGAGCTATTGGGTTTCTCTTCAAAAAAGATTGAAACTAACGGGACGTTTTACAGTGATAATGTTATCCAAATATCCTCCGGTATAAATTCAGTATTAATTCATTGTGATTTGATTGATGGTGCTTATAACGATGGAATAAGAACAAATACAATATTTTCATTCAGTGCATACTCAACCCCGATTGGTTATAAATTTAATATGGAACCAAAAAATCTTGTCTATTTACCTGTGTCAGGAAAAACCATATACAGAGTAAATTTTAGGATAACCGACCAAGATAATCGTATGATATCCTTTAATGATGAAATTATATCCATCAGAATTCACCTACGTGAAGTTTTTCAATAAATAAATAATGGTTATTGTGAGAAAACACGAGTTGGGAAAATATAAAATAATTACAGGGGAGGGCATGTACCTTTCACCATACTATACAAGGTATGTGGGTAAAGGATACTATAAACCTAAGAGACAACGAGGTGTAGGTCATCAATTTCGAAATAAAGGAGATGGGATAATTGATACTCTAATGGGTATTGGTTCAACCATCCTTAAACATAAAGACCTAATTGGTTCAACTGCTTCTGCCGTGGGTTCAGTTGCGGGTGCTATAAAGAGTATAAAAGATGCTCAAAAGGAGTCTCATAAATTACAAGCAATCAAAGAAATAAAAAAAGGTAAAACTCAACTATCTTCACAAGAACGACAAAAAATCATTAAAATACTTGGGTCAGGGTTTCAACAATTTTAATGCTATATAAATACAAGTATGGAAGCGATTGATAGTATCTATGATTTGGATGATACGATTATCATTTCAAACTCCACTAAAAAGGAAGACTATTTTAAGGTAAATGCTATAACAGGAACAGACTGGAATTCAAACGGAACAAAAAGTTTTGAAATAAATAATCAACAAACTTACTTGAATATAGCTGATAGTTTCTTGCTGTGTAAATTTAAATTCACTAAGGCTGCGAATAATACTAATGCTACACTCGTAAATGATTTCTTCTGGAAAATGTTTGACAGTGTCCGCCTGTATATTGGAACACAAGAGGTTGAAGCGGTTGATTATGTCTCTGCTACATCTGAAATGATGAAATTTACACTATATTCGTTTAGTGATAGAATGGGTAAGGGAGCTGTTGAAGGTTTTATTCCTGATATGTCAACGGGAACAAATGCTGACCCCGGTTATAGTCAAAGGAAGTCAATGTATAATGATGAAACAAAAGCAGAGAATAGTTTTACCGTAGCAGTACCTCTTAAAGGTATATTTGGATTTTGTGATTATGATAAAGTTTTGTATGGGCTTAAAATTAGATTTAAACTACAAAGGAATGATAATGTAAATAGATTGCTTTTTGGGGATGAAAATGCTTTTGGAGACAACAATAAATTTGTTATTAATGATTTGTGTTGGTATATCAGTGAATATACTCCTAATCTTAAAACGGAAGAGATGTTAAATAGAAGACTTAACTCAAAGAAACCGCTAAATGTATCATACCTTAAAAGAAGATGTCAACACGTTAAACTGGAACACACTACCTACACTTGGAATTTGGGTGTTCTTCAAGGAAAGCCACGATACCTCTGGCTCATTTTTAAAAAACCAGATGGAGAGGACGGTACTAATAAGAATAATGCCCTGAGTGATAATGCTAAGGTGAAACAACTTCGGGTTTCTCTTGATGGCACATTTTATCCGCGAGATAGATTGGAAATTGATTGGGAAAAAAATGATTATGCGGAAGCCTACAAGTCCTACCAAAAGGTGTGTGAAAGTAATGGTAATAATGATCCTATTTTGGATATGGTTGCGTTTCAAAAACTTTATACAATCTACGCAATTGACCTGAGTTCTCAAAAGGAAACTATAAAGTCTAATCGAGTGGATACTTCTCTATACATTGAAAGAGGGGAGAGTGAAGAGGTTAATGCATATTGTTTGCTTTTGGAGGAAACAGAATTACAGATTAATACAGATAATGGTGTTATGATTAATATCACATAGGTTTTTTCTCATAAATAAATGGTTGGGGTATATGTTAATCAAATCAATCTTAATAAATTAACATCTTGTATTCAAAATCAAAAGCCTTGTATTATTAATGTTAATACAATTCAAAGAAAAGGAGCTGTAAGAATTGATGTTTTACTCACACACACACAAGTAAAAACACTAAATGATGTTGGATCACTTAAAATTAAAATGACGAAACCTATGTTAAAGAAATATTCAATAGACGAGTCAAGAGGAGGATTTCTCCCGTTTCTAATTCCTTTATTTGCTGGTTTAAGTGCGGCGGGAGCATTGACTGGTGGTATTTCAGCAGCGGTAAAAACTGCTAACGAAAGGAAGGCACAACTAAAAGCTCAAAAAGAATTGGAAAGACATAACAAGGAGTTGGAGAAACAAATTAGTGGAAGTGGTGTAATTGTAGATTTTGCTCAAAAACTTGAAAGTCTACCTGATAAAGCTAGATTGTTGGTTGGAGATATGCTTTCCTCTATCGCTCAAGTGGGTGTTAAACTAACTAAACGGGGTAATGGATTGTATCTTTCTCATAAATAAATGGATAAATGGTTTAAACAATTTGGAAAGAATACAACGTCAAATATCGAACTAGCTAAGTATTGTAAAACACTAAAAATTGATAATGTGGTTATTTGTATGAGAGATGAATTAATACATATAAATAAGAATACAAAGAATATTATTATGAATTTAGACACACAGAATGGTTCTCATTGGGTTTGTATTCATAATAGTCAGGATAAATATTATTTTGATAGTTATGGTATGCCACCACCTGTTGAAGTAATACAATTCTTACAGAATGGTGTTTATCAAACATTTCAAGTTCAAGAAATTAATTCTAAATGTTGTGGTCAATTATGTTTATATGTATTATTTCAACTCAACAATAATGAAAATTTTTATGATATCATTTTTAATCTAATATAAATGACTTATGTTGGAAAAGATGGTTCTATCTTTGGAAAATCCTCTCAGGATATTGATTTATCAAATTATTATACAAAGGCACAGGCTGAACGACAAAAATATAGTGTAAGTAAAAATATTAATATGAAGAATACTTATAAATTAATCAATTATCCAAACCCTACAGATGCGAATGACTTAATTAGATTTAGTGATTTATCACAATATATATTTTTAAAGAAAACAGCACGTTTTGTTAAACAAGTAAAATTTACAACCACAACACCTGCTTATACTGACCATACACCTTTCCTCATTGAATTTAACTACCTGCTTACAATTGAATTTTATAAAGAAGGACATATAGTTAATATGCGAATTAATAAATGGGGGTACGATATGCCTGATTTAGGGTATAATTGGTCTTTTTCAATAAACATAGAAGACCTACATGATTTGAATCAGTCTTGTAAAGAAGAATATTATCCACTTGGTGAGGATATGGATTTATGTGGAAGTACAATTAATAAACAACAAATACATGGTTTTAAGAAAAGAAAAATATATGATAGTATAGCGATGGTTAGCATGACAAAGAAGGAAGGTCATGAGATAAGGATAGAAAGCCGAGGAATACAAACCGATTTGGTAGTGGGAAGATGGGGTGGTATTACCTGTCATAATATTAATCTCACATATATTTCTGATACATAAATGGCAGGAAGAAGACTACAAGAGAATTATAATTTTTGTATTCAAGGATACCTACAAGAAAAGGGTGCTCGGTATTACATACCTTATGATTTGGAGCATATACATGGGAATTTTGTCATAAAAAACTGGCCTTATACTGATATTGTTAAACCCACAAATAGAGACTTGTTTAAAGTATTAAATAAAAATGAACTTCTCAAAGTTATGAAATATAAAACTCTTTTAGAAATCGTCAACAAATCTTATTGGTATCCTATTATGAGAAAAATAATTATAGATACAAGAATATCTCAAAATCCAGATGAGTATATGTATAATATTCTTTGGGGTTTAAACTCAAGGGTAGCAAGGGATGAGGAAGGAGTTGAAGAAGAGAAGGAGAAAAGAGAGAAAAGAGAGAAGGAGGAGAGGGAACAAAGAGAGAGGGAGGAGAGGGAGATGGAAATCAGAGCGATTCAAAAAAGAGTGGATGTATTACAGCAAGAAGATCAATCTCAACTCACCGAAGAGGAAAATAAAGAAAGAATGAATGCTGTGAAAATATTGATATCAAAAATTGCTAAGATAAATGAGGAAGGAGTTAAAGAAGAGAAGGAGGAAAGAGAGAAAAAGGAGAAGGAGGAAAGGGAGAAAAAGGAGGAGGAGAGGGAGGAAAGGGAGAAAAGAGAGAAGGAGGAAAGGGAGAAAAGAGAGAGGGAGGAAAAATATAAAAAGATTGAAATCAGTGAGATTAATAAAAGATTGAAGGTATTACAGCAAATAAATCAAACTCAACGCACTGAGGAGGAAAATAAAGAAATGAGAAGTCTAATGAAAATATTATTTTCAAGAATAACGACGTCAATGTCTTCAGTTTCAGGGAGGAGATTTAAACGAGAAAGTGGGGATAAAGAAGAAGAAGAAGGAAAAGATTATGTGGTTGATGATGTCGGTGTAATTGACTTTAGTTAGTTTTATTTGTAAATAAATGGAGGAGAGAGTGAAGGCATTCCTTAGGATTCTTTATGTTTTAAAAATCAAGATTGAAATGTATATGTTGAAAACCAAAAAGGTTTTGATACTCTGTCGGAATTTTTCTGATAAATAAATATGAGTTATTGTCTCAAATGTAAAAAGAAAACTAAATCTAAAAATATCTCTTATGTTAAAGCTAAAAATAATAGAGTTTGTCAAAAAGGAATATGTCAAGTGTGTGGCTCTAAAAAGTGCCAATTCATCTCTCCTAAAAGAGGAGGAGACATACAAAAGTTTCTGTCAGGAAGTAAATTTACAACAACTGGAATTCCAGGGGAATTACACCTTCCAGGGTATTCTTTCTGTAGTCCAGGAACAAACTTGGATAAAAGATTAGATGAGGCTGACAATCCTAAACCTTGGTCCAGACCAAAAAATAGGGTTGATGAAGTGTGTATGAAGCATGATATTGCTTATGGGGATACCACCACATTGGATGAAAAACATGAAGCAGACAGAGAAATGTTGTATAATTTGTCTTTGATACGAAATCCGACATTGAGAGAGAAAGTTGATAGGTTTATTGTGAAAAAAATGATAAGTGTTAAATTGAAACTTGGTCTTGGTTATTTCCCAAAAAACTATTAAACTCCAATGATGTTATCAAGACTGAGGAGCTTTTGGCTAATGAATTACATAAACCTATAATCACAAAGTTTAAAAGAAGGAAAGTTTATTCTAAATACACCGACCACATATGGTCCGCTGATTTAATCGAACTAAATAATGATAAGGGATACAGGTATGCTTTAACCGTTATTGATTTGAGGAGTAGATTTGCCTGGGTTGTCCCTTTAAAAAATAAAAGGGGTGATACTTTAATGTTAGCCTTTAAGCTAATATTTGATCGGGATAAAAGGAAACCAAAGAAGTTATGGACTGATGAGGGAACAGAGTTCTATAACAAAATATTCATTAAATTTCTTAAGGGGAAGGGTATTAAATTATACAGCACCTTTAATGAAGGAAAGGCAGTTGTTATTGAGCGTTTTAATCGTACTTTAAAAGAGAAATTATATAAAAAATTCACACAACTCGGTTCTCAAAAATGGGTGTATTTAATTCAGGATATTGTAGATAATTACAATAATACAGTTCATTCATCAACAAAATCAAAACCATCAGAAACATTTACAAAATTAGAATATGAAAAGGAGATTAATTTGAGAAAGCCCAAGTTTAAAGTTGGTGATATTGTAAGAATATACAAATGGAAAAGTCATTTTGAGAAAGGTTATACACAAAAATGGACTCGTGAATTATTTAAAATCATTGATGTAATGGATACAGTCCCTTGGACCTACAAATTATATGATTTAAATGGAGAAGAAATCTTGGGTTCATTTTACTCGCAAGAATTACAAAAAACACAAGTAAGCAGCTAATACCCTTGAAAATAATAAATAAATAAATAAAATGTAATGGGGATACGTTTTAAAATCTGTGAACCCCAAACACAGAATCCCACAACTTTTTAGTTGGGGCTTAACTTTTGTGTGTGTATAATGGGGATACGTTTTTAAATCTGTGAACCCCAAACACAGAATCCCACAACTTTTTAGTTGGGGCTTAACTTTTGTGTGTGTATAATGGGGATACGTTTTTAAATCTGTGAACCCCAAACACAGAATCCCACAACTTTCCAGTTGGGGCTTAACTTTTGTGTGTGTATAATGGGGATACGTTTTTAAATCTGTGAACCCCAAACACAGAATCCCACAACTTTTTAGTTGGGGCTTAACTTTTGTGTGTGTATAATGGGGATACGTTTTTAAATCTGTGAACCCCAAACACAGAATCCCTCAACTTTCCAGTTGGGGCTTAACTTTTGTGTGTGTATAATGGGGATACGTTTTTAAATCTGTGAACCCCAAACACAGAATCCCACAACTTTTTAGTTGGGCCTTAACTTTTGTGTGTGTGTGTATGTGTGAGTGAGTCATAATAATATACAAACCCTAACCCAACCCCAACCCTAACCCAACCCCATCCCTAACCCAACCCCATCCCTAACCCAACCCCATCCCTAACCCAACCCAATCCCATCCCCAACCCAACCCCATCCCTAACCCAACCCTAACCCAACCCCATCCCTAACCCTCACATTCAAAATCCCACCCAAACCCTAACATAATCTTTCTTTTCTTCTTTTTTTAAATACGTATTTCTTTTTTTTTTTTTCCTCTTCCTCCAATTCTGTCTTTCAAGGCTTTCAAGTTTGAAGAAGTAGAAATGGGAAGAAAGAATTTTCCAGCATTTTCTTCCTCGAACTTTCTTGATATTGCTTAAATCAAGCGTCATTAAATAAAGAACATTGTTCATTGCTTTAGAATCCAAAGAGTCTCCAAGAGGAACCCCACAGGTAGAGTCTCCAAAATAAAACCAACTTTCCAAGTTCCCAAGGTATAACCACATTCCTGTTGAGCCTCCAAGATAGGTATCACATTCCGAGTCATCAAAACAAAACCCCCATTCCGAGTCTCCAAAAATATAACCATCTTTCCAAGTCCCCAAGGTAGAACCACAATTTTCAGAAATATTGGGGGTTTCCGTGATAAGTCTCACATAGTATAACTGCGGACCATCAGGGAAAACTTCCCTTTCCCAATTTTTTAGGGTTTCTATGATGTGTCTCACATAGTATAACTGCGGACCATCAGGGAGAACTCTCCTTGCCCAATTTTTTAGGGTTTCTATGATGTGTCTCACATAGTATAACTGCGGACCATCAGGGAGAACTCTCCTTGCCCAATTTTTTAGGGTTTCTATGATGTGTCTCACATAGTATAACTGCGGACCATCAGGGAGAACTCTCCTTGCCCAATTTTTTAGGGTTTCTATGATGTGTCTCACATAGTATAACTGTGGACCATCAGGGAGAACTCCCCTTTCCCAATTTTCAGAAATTTGTGGGTCTCCAATGTATGACTTGTATTCTGGCTCATCAAGGTAGAACTTGTTCAGTGGGTTTTGTTTTGATAACTCACAACAAGTATCATCATGGTAAAACTCTTTTTCAGGATTTTGTGGATCTCCAAGGTATAACTCTTTGGCTGGGTCATCAAGGTAGAACTCGTTCTGGGGGTCTTGGTTGTTCAAAATGTCTTCAAACAAAAAAATTACTTCATCCCAAGTTGTGTTAAAAGCAGAATTTTCATTTCGTATCTCAGATACAATTTCCTGTGAAAGAAAATAACAATGTATTAATTTAATACAATATTTTTATTTGTATAAATCAAGCTCTATGAATATTAAAATAAACTTTGTTAACTCTTACACGAGTCTCATCTAAAAACAAAAAAAAATTAAAATAAATAATTAAATTAATAATTAATTAAATAAATAAATAAATAAATAAATAAACAAACTTACCTCCATTGATAAGAGGTTCGAGTCCAGTTCATCAATCTGAAGGTTGAGTTCTACACAGGTAGTAGGACTCCAAGGAATAGCAAAGTTATCCCATTCCATTTCGGCATAGTAGTCCATTCTCAAGTGAAGCAGAAAGCGTGTTTGAAAAAGTCTGTGTGGTCGGTGCCTTTTATAAGGACTGGGTGTGTCGTTTCCTGTGGAAATTCCCTGGGCGTGTCTTAACTCGAAATGATGTGATGGGAATTCCCTGAAAATGATGTAATGTATTACCTGGAAATGATACAATGCTAAAGAGTTTATAAAGTGGGTGGGGCTTAGCAAAAGTGGGCGGGGCCTAACAAAAAGTGGGCGAGGCTTAGCAAAAGCTGGCGGGGCTTAGCAAAAAATGGGCAGGGCTTATCAAAAGTGGGCGGGGCTTCGCAAAAAGTGGGCGGGGCTTAACAAAAGGGGGCGGGGCTTACCAAAAAGTGGACAGAGCTTAACAAAAGGTGGACAGAGCCTACCAAAAAGTGTGTGGCACTGGAGGCGCTCAAACAAGAACATTGAGGGAGGTTTACCATTTTATCTTAGCTCAGTTAAAATATCTTAATAAAGAACCAAACTCAAACATATTTTTTGTTAATGTATTAGACGGTGAGGAGAGTTGTAGGAGAATTAAATTATTTCCCATGCATAAACAAATATTTGTAGGGTCGTTGTTTGAGTGGGCCAAAGATGATTCACCAGATGATATTAAGAGTAAAAGGTTAAAAGGTCCATAAGGTCAGAAGGATCACAGGTTCACACAGAAGGACCATTGTTTAAGTGGTCTAATGAATAAGGATAACATGTCAAAAGGTTAGAAGGTTCGTAAAGAACAGGGTGAGAGAAATAGAGGTGTTTAGGGGCAATGAGGGAGGGGAAAAATTAACATGTAAGTCAATGGGAAAATGAGAGTGTCCCAGAAGCAACATATATACACTACTCTCGCACACACACACACACACACACACACACACACACACACACACACACACACACACACACACACACACACACGTGGATATCGCGACTTGGCAGGAATCCGTTGCACCTCTGCAAGCCGCATGTAGAGATAACAACCAACGTCGCAAACATTGACACACACGGACACACACAAACAGGCCCTTTCGGATCAGAGTAACTCAGCTCCAGCGAGGTGGAAACGAGCAGCTGTGCATGTCACCGTGCACATGGAAGGTTGTCGAACCGCACCTTCAAACCAGTTAAAACGTACACGCAAATCTTCCCACTCGTTCAAAGCTCACGTGTTGAAGTAGTACCAGGTAACCGAGGTTGATGTGCAGTTTGAAACAGCGAAGCGAAGCAACGAGAAAGAAACACGTGCTCGCCATCTTGAAGCAATGTTTCAAATGCGATAAGGAACTGTCGTTCTGTGACGTCACACAGTCGTACAGTCACGCCCATTGGTGACCTCACAATGAAAGGTTCTGTTGGCTGTCGGTTCTTATAGTCGCATTGAAATAGAATTTCATTTCGACGAAGTTTCGTTCGCTCGTCGATGATGAGCGGTCGTCATTTCTTTGCGTATATTTGCCATCACAATTACTGTTATCCCGTCATTTTAAAAATATTCTCAGCATGGTGACCAGGCATTTCCGAGCAGGCTAACCCTCTGACCGATGTAACGAATGTCTTCAGGACCGTCTATATATTATGTACGCATTTCTGCTAAATTGCACCAATCATGAGGTTGGGCAGGCCTGGGCGGATTGTTGGTTCGTTATTATTGCCAAATGATGTTACTCTTATTATTGGTGTTAATGTTATTAGTATTAATTGTTATATACTTTGTTACAATGTTATCGTTGTGTCTCTTGTTCATTTGGAAAGCCATGCCGTGGAAGGACCTATTCAGCTTCTTTCTACACACCTGAGGATGGTGTCTGTCAAAAACATTGAAAGCCTAACGAACTGAGGAAGTCACAACGATCATTCGGTTGTATCACATTCTACATCAGAACGCTCAAGCATAAGTACACAAAGAACATGGCGCACGCACGCACACACACACACACACACACACACACACACACACACACACACACACACACACACACACACGTGGATATATCGCGACCTGGCAGGAATCCGTTGCACCTCTGCAAGCCGCATGTGTAGATAACAACCAACGTCGCAAACATTGACACACACGGACACACACAAACAGGCCCTTTCGGATCAGAGTAACTCAGCTGCAGCGAGGTGGAAACGAGCAGCTGTGCATGTCCCCGTGCACATGGAAGGTTGTCGAACCCCACCTTCAAACCAGTTAAAACATACACGCAAATCTTCCCACTCGTTCAATGCTCAAGTGTTGAAGTAGTACCAGGTAACCGAGATTGAAGTGCAGTATGAAACAGCGAAGCGAAGCAACGAGAAAGAAACACGTGCTCTCCATCTTGAAGCAATGTTTCAAATGCGATAAGGAACTGTCGTTCTGTGACGTCACACAGTCGTGCAGTCACGCCCATTGGTGACCTCACAATGAAGGGTTCTGTTGGCTGTCGGTTGCTATAGTGGCATTGAAATGGAATTTCATTTCGACGAATTTTCGTTCGCTCGTCGATGATGAGCGGTCGTCATTTCTTTGCGTATATTTGCCATCACAATTACTGTGTTATCCCGTCATTTTTAAAATATTCTCAGCATGGTGACCAGGCATTTCCGAGCAGGTCTAACCCTCTAGCCGATGTAACGAATGTCTTCAGGACCGTATATATATTATGTACGCATTTCTGCTAAATTGGACCAATCATGAGGTTGGGCAGGCCTGGGAGGATTGTTGGTTCGGCATTATTGCCAAATGATGTTACTCTTATTATTGGTGTTCATGTTATTAGTATTAATTGTTATATACTTTGTTGCAATGTTATCGTTGTGTCTCTTGTTCATTTGGAAAGCCATGCCATGGAAGGACCTATTCAACTTCTCTCGACACACCTGAGGATGGTGTCTGTCAAAAACATTGAAAGCCTAACGAACTGAGGAGGTCACAACGATCATTCGGTTGTATCACATTCCACATCAGAACGCTCAAGCATAAGTACACAAAGAACATGGCGCACGCACACACACACACACACACACACACACACACACACACACACACACACACACACACACACACACACACACGTGGATATATCGCGACCTGGCAGGAATCCGTTGCACCTCTGCAAGCCGCATGTGTAGATAACAACCAACGTCGCACACATTGACACACACGGACACACACAGACAGGCCCATTCGGTTCAGAGTAACTCAGCTCCAGCGAGGTGGAAACGAGCAGCTGTGCATGTCCCCGTGCACATGGAAGGTTGTCGAACCGCACCTTCAAACCAGTTAAAACGTACACGCAAATCTTCCCACTCGTTCAAAACTCACGTGTTGAAGTAGTACCAGGTAACCGAGGTTGAAGTGCAGTTTGAAACAGCGAAGCGAAGCAACGAGAAAGAAACACGTGCTCGCCATCTTGAAGCAATGTTTCAAATGCGATAAGGAACTGTCGTTCTGTGACGTCACACAGTCGTACAGTCACGCCCATTGGTGACCTCACAATGAAAGGTTCTGTTGGCTGTCGGTTCTTATAGTCGCATTGAAATGGAATTTGATTTCGACGAAGTTTCGTTCGCTCGTCGATGATGAGCGGTCGTCATTTCTTTGCGTATATTTGCCATCACAATTACTGTGTTATCCCGTCATTTTAAAAATATTCTCAGCATGGTGACCAGGCATTTCCGAGCAGGCTAACCCTCTGACCGATGTAACGAATGTCTTCAGGACCGTCTATATATTATGTACGCATTTCTGCTAAATTGCACCAATCATGAGGTTGGGCAGGCCTGGGAGGATTGTTGGTTCGTTATTATTGCCAAATGATGTTACTCTTATTATTGGTGTTAATGTTATTAGTATTAATTGTTATATACTTTGTTACAATGTTATCGTTGTGTCTCTTGTTCATTTGGAAAGCCATGCCGTGGAAGGACCTATTCAGCTTCTCTCCACACACCTGAGGATGGTGTCTGTCAAAAACATTGAAAGCCTAACGAACTGAGGAAGTCACAACGATCATTCGGTTGTATCACATTCTACATCAGAACGCTCAAGCATAAGTACACAAAGAACATGGCGCACGCACACACACACACACACACACACACACACACACACACACACACACACACGTGGATATATCGCGACCTGGCAGGAATCCGTTGCACCTCTGCAAGCCGCATGTGTAGATAACAACCAACGTCGCACACATTGACACACACGGACACACACAAACAGGCCCATTCGGTTCAGAGTAACTCAGCTCCAGCGAGGTGGAAACGAGCAGCTGTGCATGTCACCGTGCACATGGAAGGTTGTCGAACCCCACCTTCAAACCAGTTAAAACATACACGCAAATCTTCCCACTCGTTCAATGCTCAAGTGTTGAAGTAGTACCAGGTAACCGAGGTTGAAGTGCAGTATGAAACAGCGAAGCGAAGCAACGAGAAAGAAACACGTGCTCGCCATCTTGAAGCAATGTTTCAAATGCGATAAGGAACTGTCGTTCTGTGACGTCACACAGTCGTGCAGTCACGCCCATTGGTGACCTCACAATGAAGGGTTCTGTTGGCTGTCGGTTGCTATAGTCGCATTGAAATGGAATTTCATTTCGACGAATTTTCGTTCGCTCTTCGATGATGAGCGGTCGTCATTTCTTTGCGTATATTTGCCATCACAATTACTGTGTTATCCCGTCATTTTAAAAATATTCTCAGCATGGTGACCAGGCATTTCCGAGCAGGCTAACCCTCTGACCGATGTAACAATGGTCTTCAGGACCGTCTATATATTATGTACGCATTTCTGCTAAATTGCACCAATCATGAGGTTGGTCAGGCCTGGGAGGATTGTTGGTTCGTTATTATTGCCAAATGATGTTACTCTTATTATTGGTGTTAATGTTATTAGTATTAATTGTTATATACTTTGTTACAATGTTATCGTTGTGTCTCTTGTTCATTTGGAAAGCCATGCCGTGGAAGGACCTGTTCAGCTTCTCTCGACACACCTGAGGATGGTGTCTGTCAAAAACATTGAAAGCCTAACGAACTGAGGAGGTCACAACGATCATTCGGTTGTATCACATTCCACATCAGAACGCTCAAGCATAAGTACACAAAGAACATGGCTCACGCACGCACGCACACACACACACACACGTGGATATATCGCGACCTGGCAGGAATCCGTTGCACCTCTGCAAGCCGCATGTGTAGATAACAACCAACGTCGCACACATTGACACACACGGACACACACAGACAGGCCCATTCGGTTCAGAGTAACTCAGCTCCAGCGAGGTGGAAACGAGGAGCTGTGCATGTCCACGTGCACATGGAAGGTTGTCGAACTGCACCTTCAAACCAGTTAAAACGTACACGCAAATCTTCCCACTCGTTCAAAGCTCACGTGTTGAAGTAGTACCAGGTAACCGAGGTTGATGTGCAGTTTGAAACAGCGAAGCGAAGCAACGAGAAAGAAACACGTGCTCGCCATCTTGAAGCAATGTTTCAAATGCGATAAGGAACTGTCGTTCTGTGACGTCACACAGTCGTACAGTCACGCCCATTGGTGACCTCACAATGAAAGGTTCTGTTGGCTGTCGGTTCTTATAGTCGCATTGAAATAGAATTTCATTTCGACGAAGTTTCGTTCGCTCGTCGATGATGAGCGGTCGTCATTTCTTTGCGTATATTTGCCAACACAATTACTGTTATCCCGTCATTTAAAAAATATTCTCAGCATGGTGACCAGGCATTTCCGAGCAGGCTAACCCTCTGACCGATGTAACGAATGTCTTCAGGACCGTCTATATATTATGTACGCATTTCTGCTAAATTGCACCAATCATGAGGTTGGGCAGGCCTGGGCGGATTGTTGGTTCGTTATTATTGCCAAATGATGTTACTCTTATTATTGGTGTTAATGTTTTTAGTATTAATTGTTATATACTTTGTTACAATGTTATCGTTGTGTCTCTTGTTCATTTGGAAAGCCATGCCGTGGAAGGACCTATTCAGCTTCTTTCTACACACCTGAGGATGGTGTCTGTCAAAAACATTGAAAGCCTAACGAACTGAGGAAGTCACAACGATCATTCGGTTGTATCACATTCTACATCAGAACGCTCAAGCATAAGTACACAAAGAACATGGCGCACGCACACACACACACACACACACACACACACACACACACACACACACACACACACACACACACATGGATATCGCGACCTGGCAGGAATCCGTTGCACCTCTGCAAGCCGCATGTAGAGATAACAACCAACGTCGCAAACATTGACACACACGGACACACACAAACAGGCCCTTTCGGATCAGAGTAACTCAGCTCCAGCGAGGTGGAAACGAGCAGCTGTGCATGTCCCCGTGCACATGGAAGGTTGTCGAACCGCATCTTTAAACCAGTTAAAACATACACGCAAATCTTCCCACTCGTTCAAAGCTCAAGTGTTGAAGTAGTACCAGGTAACCGAGGTTGAAGTGCAGTATGAAACAGCGAAGCGAAGCAACGAGAAAGAAACAAGTGCTCGCCATCTTGAAGCAATGTTTCAAATGCGATAAGGAACTGTCGTTCTGTGACGTCACACAGTCGTGCAGTCACGCCCATTGGTGACCTCACAATGAAGGGTTCTGTTGGCTGTCGGTTGCTATAGTCGCATTGAAATGGAATTTCATTTCGACGAATTTTCGTTCGCTCGTCGATGATGAGCGGTCGTCATTTCTTTGCGTATATTTGCCATCACAATTACTGTGTTATCCCGTCATTTAAAAAATATTCTCAGCATGGTGACCAGGCATTTCCGAGCAGGTCTAACCCTCTGGCCGATGTAACGAATGTCTTCAGGACCGTATATATATTATGTACGCATTTCTGCTAAATTGGACCAATCATGAGGTTGGGCAGGCCTGGGAGGATTGTTGGTTCGTCATTATTGCCAAATGATGTTACTCTTATTATTGGTGTTAATGTTATAAGTATTAATTGTTGTATATTTTGTTACAATGTTATCGTTGTGTCTCTTGTTCATTTGGAAAGCCATGCCATGGAAGGACCTATTCAGCTTCTCTCGACACACCTGAGGATGGTGTCTGTCAAAAACATTGAAAGCCTAACGAACTTAGGAGGTCACAACGATCATTCGGTTGTATCACATTCTACATCAGAACGCTCAAGCATAAGTACACAAAGAAAATGGCGCACGCACGCTCGCGCACACACACACACACACACACACACACACACACACACACACACACACACACACACACACACACACACACACACACACACACACACGTGGATATCGCGACTTGGCAGGAATCCGTTGCACCTCTGCAAGCCGCATGTAGAGATAACAACCAACGTCGCAAACATTGACACACACGGACACACACAAACAGGCCCTTTCGGATCAGAGTAACTCAGCTCCAGCGAGGTGGAAACGAGCAGCTGTGCATGTCACCGTGCACATGGAAGGTTGTCGAACCGCACCTTCAAACCAGTTAAAACGTACACGCAAATCTTCCCACTCGTTCAAAGCTCACGTGTTGAAGTAGTACCAGGTAACCGAGGTTGATGTGCAGTTTGAAACAGCGAAGCGAAGCAACGAGAAAGAAACACGTGCTCGCCATCTTGAAGCAATGTTTCAAATGCGATAAGGAACTGTCGTTCTGTGACGTCACACAGTCGTACAGTCACGCCCATTGGTGACCTCACAATGAAAGGTTCTGTTGGCTGTCGGTTCTTATAGTCGCATTGAAATAGAATTTCATTTCGACGAAGTTTCGTTCGCTCGTCGATGATGAGCGGTCGTCATTTCTTTGCGTATATTTGCCATCACAATTACTGTTATCCCGTCATTTTAAAAATATTCTCAGCATGGTGACCAGGCATTTCCGAGCAGGCTAACCCTCTGACCGATGTAACGAATGTCTTCAGGACCGTCTATATATTATGTACGCATTTCTGCTAAATTGCACCAATCATGAGGTTGGGCAGGCCTGGGCGGATTGTTGGTTCGTTATTATTGCCAAATGATGTTACTCTTATTATTGGTGTTAATGTTATTAGTATTAATTGTTATATACTTTGTTACAATGTTATCGTTGTGTCTCTTGTTCATTTGGAAAGCCATGCCGTGGAAGGACCTATTCAGCTTCTTTCTACACACCTGAGGATGGTGTCTGTCAAAAACATTGAAAGCCTAACGAACTGAGGAAGTCACAACGATCATTCGGTTGTATCACATTCTACATCAGAACGCTCAAGCATAAGTACACAAAGAACATGGCGCACGCACACACACACACACACACACACACACACACACACACACACACTAATTGGTCCATCAGTGAAGCGACAGGTCGACTCTTCCAGTATAAAAATAACGTCCATCGACCTCGTGTTGGATTTCCATCATGTTGGTTCGAGCTTTGCATTTCATACTCAACGAGAAACTACTTATTCAAACTCGGAAAACATTACAGGGAAACGATCTGCTTCTGATAAATCTTCCTCTTCATACTCGGAAAACATGACAGAGAAACTCAGCCATGATCATTCTTCTTCTTCTGGAGAAAGGGCGTAAACAAAGCACAGGCCCTTCCCCTTCCTCTTCTTCTTCATCTTATTCTTCCAAGCAGAATGGAGAAACTCAGCTGTCAGTAGATTGCTAAACATCTATCTTATATCTATATTATAAAAGGAGTCATGTCTGTCTGTCTGTCTGTTTGTGTCTCTGTGTCTCTGTCTGTGTGTCTGTTTGACATGTTATAACTTGAGAATGGATTAATGGATTTCAATGAATCAAACTACGGTGGATTCGGGTACCTCCTGGGAATGTTTGTGATACAAAAAAAATTTTAAAAAATAATATTTTTTTGTGTGGGTCCATGGACACGCGTGTCGAAACTGCAGATGCCAACACGTGACATTGGGTATACCTGCACGGAGAGCAGGATCTTCCAGGAAACCATTTTTTGTTCCCCCATAGATGAACCATCTCAGCAAAGATTGGTATTTCCGTCAGCAAAGCGATGGATCTTATATTCTCGTCAACATAAAACATCGGGGTGCTCACCTGGTCAAATAAACAGTATAATACACCGACTACAGGTATTTTAACCCAATTTCAATGGTTGCTCGAAGACAGGTTAGCATGTAGAATAATATCAACATCATAAGACTATAAAACAAACAAACAAAAAAATACATATTTTGGGGGCAAACCCATCCCACCCCGGGGCAACCCCTCCCACCCCGGGGCAATACCCCCCACCCCGGGGCAACCCATCCCACCCCGGGGCAACACCTCCCATCCCGGGGCAACACCTCCCACCCCGGGGCAACACCTCCCACCCCGGGGCAACACCTCCCACCCCGTGGCAATACCCCCCACCCCGGGGCAACACCTCCCACCCCGGGGCAACACCTCCCACCGCGGGGAAACCCCTCCCACCCTGGGGCAACCCCTCCCACCCCGGGGCAACACATCCCACCCCGGGGCAACCCCTCCCACACCGGGGCAACACCTCCCATCCCGGGGCAACACCTCCCACCCCGGGGCAACACCTCCCACTGCGGGGAAACCCCTCCCACCCTGGGGCAAACCCTCCCACCCCGGGGCAACACATCCCACCCCGGGGCAACACATCCCACCCCGGGGCAACACCTCCCACCCCGGGGCAACACCTCCCACCCCGGGGGTAACCCCTCCCACCCCGGGGCAACACCTCCCACCCCAGGGCAACCCCTCCCACCCCGAGGCAACCCCTCCCACCCCGGGGCAACCCCTCCCACCCCGAGGCAACCCCTCCCACCCCGGGGCAACCCCTCCCACCCCGGGGCAACACCTCCCACCGCGGGGAAACCCCTCCCACCCCAGGGCAACCCCTCCCACCCCGGGGCAACCCCTCCCACCCCGGGGCAACACCTCCCACCCTGGGTAACCCCTTCCACCCCGGGGCAACACCTCACACCCCGGGGCAACACCTCACACCCCCCACCCCGTAGATCCCCAAAGGAGCAGATTTTTTTTATTGCCGTGAATAAACTCAGGTACATCATGGGGGATGAAGGTTGTGGTGAAGTTTCATCGAAATCGTTTGTGTAGTTTGAGAAAAAGCAAATTCCTATTTTGGGGGTTAAACCTGGATCCACTTGACCCCCGGTAAACCCCTTAGACGGCGAGTTTTTTTAGTGCCTTGAACAAACTTTAGTCACAACAAATATCATTTGTGCCAAATTTGGTCGCAATCCCATCAGCGGTTTCGGAGAAGAAGTTTCAAGTGTTTACAGACGGACGGACGACGCGTCATCGCATAAGCTCACCTGAACTTCGTTCCAGGTGAGATAAATACACGTGTAAAACAATCAACGTCGAGTGCGAAAACCACTTGGTTTCCATGGTGATACGGTGGCTCGCTTCATGGAGGCATCTCCGGAATGGGAAAGCAAATGGAGGATGAAAGTAACAGGACAAGCACGATGTCTGAGAGGTATCCACACTCGCTCTGAGGTGTCTAACCTGGGTTTGAATCCCGACCGAGCTATAAACTGTCATCCCGGTGTTTCACAGGTGCAGAGTGACTCATCAATGTGTGTGTCGACCTGTTAAACAATGTCACACCTGCAAGATTTTCATTTCCCCTCCCCTCCCCCCTCTTCAACCTCTGACCCCTCTCCCCTCAACCTCTGACCCCTCTCCCCTCAACCTCTGCCGCCCCTCAACCTCTGTCCCCTCCTCATCCTCTCGCCTCACTCACAGATCTCCTCCCTCACAGATCTCCTCCCTCGTCTTCTCCCCTCCCGATCCACTCCCCTCGAAGTTTTTCTCGGTGAAATAAATAAATAAATAATGTAAGTTGTTCATTGCGAAATAAATAAAGTTGTTAAATCGAAAAGTGAATAAACAAATAAAGTTGTTAAATCGTGAAGTGAATAAACAAATAAAGTTGTTAAATCGTGAAGTGAATAAACAAATAAAGTTGTTAAATCGTGAAGTGAATAAACAAATAAAGTTGTTAAATCGTGAAGTGAATAAACAAATAAAGTTGTTAAATCGTGAAGTGAATAAACAAATAAAGTTGTTAAATCGTGAAGTGAATAAACAAATAAAGTTGTTAAATCGTGAAGTGAATAAACAAATAAAGTTGTGAAATCGTGAAGTGAATAAACAAATAAAGTTGTTAAATCGTGAAGTGAATAAACAAATTAAGTTGTTAAATCGTGAAGTGAATAAACAAATAAAGTTGTTAAATCGTGAAGTGAATAAACAAATAAAGTTGTTAAATCGTGAAGTGAATAAACAAATAAAGTTGTTAAATCGTGAAGTGAATAAACAAAACAATTGTTGTAATAAAAGATTTTTTGTGATAGAGATTAATGTGTTTGTGTTTTTGTCCGTTTGTCTAACAATGTCCGTGACCCCGTGTCGTGTCCGCAGATGGACGGAGCCCGAGTCTGGACCCAAACTCTGCACATCGACGGATCAAGATCTCCGGGGATCTCAGGACGGCGACTCTAACCAGGACCGGGAATCAGTACCCGGAACATCCTGATCGGTTTGATGTTTTTGAACAAGTTGTTTCCCGTGATTGTTTCTCCTCAGGTCGCCATTACTGGGAGGTCGATGTGAGGTCGAGTCGTTTGTGCAGAATCGGGATCTGTTTAAACTCCATGGGGAGAAAAGGGTGGAAGAGCGGGTTGGGAGAGAATCCCGAGTCTTGGTGTTTAGAGAAATGGAATAACGAATTCTCCGCATGGCACAACGAACAATGTACCGACCTGTCCGTCCCGGGGGATCATGAACGGTTTGGGTTCTTCTTGGATTGCGAGGCGGGAGAGTTGACGTGTTTCGGGGACTCGCGGGTCCTGCACGTGTTCAGGGGGAACTTCACGGACCCCGTTAAACCCGCTATTCGGGTTTGGGATGATGATGGTTCCGTTCATTTTGTACATTTAGTGAAACAAACTTTCATCACGAACTGATCCGGTTATTTTGGGTCAAATCAATCAAATCATTTACCTGTTCATGACGATGTGATTTACCTGTTCATGACGATGTGATTTACCTGTTCATGACGATGTGATTAGAGATTAATGTTCATATTATAATAAAGTTTATATAATTTAATAAGTTCATTGTTTATCTTATTTGATGTGAAATGAACTTTAACCCGAACTGTTCACTCTCCTCAGATGCAATAGATTCTTCTTCTTCAACGCGTCATTGAATGGGATGTTTGAGTGAAGAAAGTCCGTCCAGGTAGATGAAACCCTTTGTGTTTACCTGGAATAGAGCACCGGCGTTAATCGTGAAGGTGACGGTGGGTTTGGATTGGATCACAGGTGGAATGTGGAGCCCTGGATGGAATTAACAGAACGTTCATCAGGTATCGCGAATCACACCGTTGGAAACATGGCCAGGTGACCTTTTGGGTGTTACTCTCTCTTTTGATCCGATGAAGGGTTCATACCTGACCTGAAACGTCAGGTTCTCATTGTTTCTCACGGAGGTTTTAATCTTTATCTTTTTGTGGAAATCTCTTCCATCTAATCAAAACAGAGATAAAATCACCATTTCATCACCAGTGTATTGACGTCACGAAGTTAATTTAGCGTCATCACGTGAATGCAAATTCCAGAGAAGGCGTCGCATCATGTACTGTGATTAACAATTCATATTCACCTGGCGGGAGGTAAACCGTGATCATACAGGTGCTACCCTCAGGGCGACATTGCACTCCGGGAGGGACAGGTTGGGGTTCACTCTCGAATTTCTCCAATTGGGGGAAACTCGACCCTACAATTTTTGGTAGTGGGGACTTAGATCTAGCTATACCTGGATATTGAAACAAAGAACAGGTAAACACCTTCATGTTAACATTCACCAATTCACTTCTCTTTTTAATTTTACACGTCGACGCCATTGAATGTTGATATTACAACCTGAATGACGAATCTTCCCAGGTATTACGTTTGTATCGTGAGTGAAAAACCTGCGATACAACATGTACGAAACGTGCTTTGTGATGTCACAATAGGGAACAATGTGCAGTGGAATTGAAAACAAGGTTGTTTCACAGGTAGGATGATCCATCAATGCGCGGCAGGGGGCTCATCACGGTGTTTCACAGGTAGGATGATCCATCGACGTGCGGTATGGGGCTCATCACGGTGTTTCACAGGTAGGATGATCCATCAATGCGCGGTAGGGGGCTCATCACGGTGTTTCACAGGTAGGATGATCCATCAACGTGCGGTATGGGGCTCATCACGGTGTTTCACAGGTAGGATGATCCATCAATGCGTGGTAGGGGGCTCATCACGGTGTTTCACAGGTAGGATGATCCATCGACGTGCGGTATGGGGGCTCATCACGGTGTTTCACAGGTAGGATGATCCATCAATGTGCGGTCGGGGGCTCATCATGGTGTTTCACAGGTAGGATGATCCATCAATGCGCGGTAGGGGGCTCATCCCTGTGTTTCACAGGTAGGATGATCCATCAATGCACGATATGGGCTCATCACGGTGTTTCACCGGTAGGATGATCCATCAATGCGCGGTCGGGGGCTCATCCCGGTGTTTCACAGGTAGGATGATCCATCAATGCGTGGTAGGGGGCTCATCACGGTGTTTCACAGGTAGGATGATCCATCGACGTGCGTTATGGGGGCTCATCACGGTGTTTCACAGGTAGGATGATCCATCAATGTGCGGTCGGGGGCTCATCATGGTGTTTCACAGGTAGGATGATCCATCAATGCATGGTAGGGGGCTCATCCCAGTGTTTCACAGGTAGGATGATCCATCAATGCGTGGTAGGGGCTCATCATGGTGTTTCACAGGTAGGATGATCGATCAATGTGCGGTAGGGGGCTCATCCCAGTGTTTCACAGGTAGGATGATCCATCAGTGTGCGGTAGGGGCTCATCCCGGTGTTTCACAGGTAGGATGATCCATCAGTGTGCGGTAGGGGGCTCATCCCGGTGTTTCACAGGTAGGATGATCCATCAGTGTGCGGTAGGGGCTCATCCCGGTGTTTCACAGGTAGGATGATCCATCAATGTGCGGTAGGGGCTTATCCTGGGGTTTCACAGGTAGGATGATCCATCAATGTGCGGTCGGGGCTCATCCCGGTGTTTCACAGGTGGGATAATCCACCAATGCGCGTACTGTCCCTCGGATGAACGTGAAACGGGAATCCCGTCTCCCGACATTAGTTGGTGAACGTTAAAGATCCCAAAGTATCCTTCGTGATGAGCAGGTGAGCTATCGCCGGCATCCTGAACAAATTACAGAACAATTCCACCGTAACCTGCACAGGTCCCTGCACTCAGTCAATGACGCGACCCCGACACCTTGTGCCGCATTCAAAAGAAGAAGAAGAATCCATGATGAAACACCATACCGGGTTCTGTTCTGAAGCCTCGTCAGTTCAAACACCATTGAACTTACCGCTAGTTTCACTCACAGTGAAATGTACCTGTTGGAATTCTGCACCTATATCTGGTGGTGGATGCTTCTTCATCACCATCAGGTATTGTGGGATACCTGCCACGTGTTTACTGTGTCCAGTAGATATCAGGTGTGGCAGCATGTTTATACCTCAAGGTGCTGTTCCCACCTGCCAGCTCTTTCACCTTCCACACACCTTTTTAGTACGAGGACCATTTTGATGGACACAAGACACATTGGTCGTTCTTGGTTCTTGTACAAGTTTCCGGCCGCACAAGGAACGACTTTGCTGTCGATCTCTCAAGGTTAGACCACTCACCTTAGTCTGGAAGTGCTGAATTCCTGCCCATGGAGCTCACCAGGTGTTTTGGTTCATGGTCCTGATGTAACAGCTTTCAATACCTCATCATCGTTACCTGAATGTTGGTGGATGTTGTGGGCGGTGCCACGCGTTGTTGTACCTTCCAGTGTGTGTTCATGGAAGTCCAGGTTATCAATGGCACTTTGAGTGAATTTTCCACCTGTAAGGTTTGTGGGAATCAAGAGCTCACCTTGTTCCTGGTCTCCTCACTAGTCCGTGACATGGAAGCGATACATCTCTGGCTCTTTGATACCTGATGATATTGATAAAACGGTTCAATATTTAAACTCTTTCTTTACTCCTGGTTTGTTTTAAGGTGTGAAATGCTCGTGGGGATACCTTCTACAGGTGCACAAATACCTTGATCCATATTCAGCACTTTTTCCCGATTTCTCTCACTCAGTTCCAATTTTAAGTCTGACTCATTCATCTCTGGAGTTGCATCATTCACCATCCAGGTCACGTGATTGTAGATGTAGAGGGACACAGGTACACATTCAGGTGCAGAATTACAGCGATGAATAAACAGCGATGGATCATCTTCTGGGTTCTTCTTCTACTCCGTTTCTCACAGGTGTCCTTCACATCATTCCGGAATGATTTCGCAGAATGGTGGAAGATAACGTTCTTTTCAGGCTTAGCACCTGTGGTTGTGGATTCGTCACCGCTTTCCTCTGCACGTTTCTTCAGGCAGGTAACCTTTGATAGAAGATAACCTGTTGACATATCTGATGAACAAATGATAGAAGATTTACCTTTTTGTAGGACTATCATGACCTTTGATCCACGGTCTGCGGAGTATTCTTCATTCCTTTTTGAGAATGGAGCACCTGTATAAAGTGGTATTCACTATACGAGGTACGGACAACCAGCACCTGTATTTGTGGTGAAGTGAACTCAGAAAGATGATTGTGTTCGGATCTTCAGATAAGTTACCATCTTTGTAAGAGGTGAACTACTGCAGAGTATCATCATGTACTGGATCACAAGTGTGTTTCATCTGCAGGTTAGACTTTGTCATATTTGTACACACACAGGACTTGTGGTACCTGAACTCATTATCAATCATGTCACCACAATTGTTACCATATACCTGCATACCGTGCACCATATCATCATCACTGAGTACCTTTTCTTGCTCCCATATCACATTTTGTCGATTATCCTTCGTACTCACAGGTAGTAGTTGATGTTCACCTGTGTGATCTCGTTCCTTCACACAAACGAAGCACTGATTTCTATGGTCTATGGATTTAGTACTGGATGACCCAAGGTGGATCGACACCTGATGGTCCCAGAGTTCGTTTCTGCATTTTTGTCACATGTGTTGGACACATGTGATGATTTCACTTTTTCACAATTTCCACATGTGACATGACACATGTTTCGGATTCGTCACTTCCGCCCTTGTTCTTATTATATACTGTTAGGATTTTTAGTTTCAGGTAATATTGTTGTTAAGATTTCTGTGTGAAATGGAGATGACTTTTGTAAAAGGTAAAAATTAATGTTTGTGAAGGAAAAAGAAAAAAACGCGGCAAAGAAACCGGAAGATGAGAGAGGAGGTGATCAGCAGGGAGAGGAGGAGACAGGTGACGTGGAAAATTTTGTGACGTCCCCTAACGAGGCACAGTTCCAGGCGTTAAAAAGATTGGAACTTGGAACTTAGGACTTTGGTCAAATACTGTAACTTGGAGGTCCGAATTAATATGAAGAAGGCAGAGATTCAGACGTCGGTGGTGGAATATTTCGTGGGAATGAGAAAATGGGAAGAGGTAGCATTGGATTGGGTACCAGAGGGAAAAGGAAATATGGAGCTCTGGAAAATGGAGATGCAACTGCAGAGCCAGGAACGATTTAAAGAGTTGGAATGGAAAGCAGAAAAGGAACAAGAAGAAAGGAAAGCTGAAAGGGACTTAAAGGAACGGAACATGGAGTATCAAAGGGACTTAAAGGAACGGGACATGGAGTATCAAAGGGACTTAAAGGAACGGGACATGGAGTATCAAAGGGACTTAAAGGAATGGGACATGGAGTATCAAAGGGACTTAAAGGAACGGGACATGGAGTATCAAAGGGACTTAAAGGAACGGGACATGGAGTATCAAAGGGACTTAAAGGAACGGGACATGGAGTATCAAAGGGACTTAAAGGAACGGGACATGGAGTATCAAAGGGACGTAAAGGAACGGAACATGGAGTATCAAAGGGACTTAAAGGAACGGGACATGGAGTATCAAAGGGACTTAAAGGAACGGGACATGGAGTATCAAAGGGACTTAAAGGAACGGGACATGGAGTATCAAAGGGACTTAAAGGAACGGGACATGGAGTATCAAAGGGACTTCAAGGAACTGGACATGGAGTATCAAAGGGACTTAAAGGAACTGGACATGGAGCATCAAAGGGACTTAAAGGAACGGGACATGGAGTATCAAAGGGACTTAAAGGAACGGGACATGGAGTATCAAAGGGACTTAAAGGAACGGGACATGGAGTATCAAAGGGACTTAAAGGAACGGGACATGGAGTATCAAAGGGACTTAAAGGAACGGGACATGGAGTATCAAAGGGACTTAAAGGAACGGGACCTGGAGTATCAAAGGGACTTAAAGGAATGGGACATGGAGTATCAGAAGGAAATTGTACTCAAGGAGGTTGAAATACCTGGAGGACGGAGAGAAATCTTATCCAAGCCAGATAGTTCGACAAGTCAGAACTCTTGGGATGCTGGTACACATGTAAGACTGGTTCCACCCTTTATAGTCCTGGCACTGGCATAGAAACCTGTATACATCTCAGAAGGCATAGACTTTGACAGTTGTTTGGAGAATGGGATACCCCGAGCTTCAATAATCTACTAGGTGGAATTCCTGAATTTGTAGCATAAGCTAGAAAATGGCCATTTTCCAAAATGGCCGCCACTGGGCCAGTGCCAAACAAGAAATGCCTATAAGTTTTGATAGGAACATAGTAGATTGATGATTTTGGTGTATATTATGGGGTTTTCAGGTATGCCGAACACAGTGGTGCTGTTAAAAAATATTTTAGACATTGCCTATTTGCCGAAATCCAAGATGGCCACCACCAGAAGTTTGTCAATCAAGAAAACGTGTATAAATTTTAATACAAATGTAGTAGAGTGATGATTTTGGTGTCTATTTTGGGGGTTTCAGATATGCCTGACATAGTGGTGCCATCAATAAACATTTTAGATGTTGACTAGTCATTAAAATCCAAGATGGCCGCTACATGAAGTCCGTCAATCATGAAAATATGTATACCTTTTGATAGAAACGATGATGGATTATGATTTAAGTGTCTATTGTGTAGGTTTATAGTATTTCATACCTAATAAAATTGGCTATAGGGAAACTAGAGCCTGTCATTTTCTGTTTTAAGAAAGGGCATTTTCTATTTCATCAATTCTCAAACTGTTAATTTCACTTCAGCCTAGCAACTCAAAATGTATTAACATGTAAGATATAGAACATAAAGTACAAATTTCATTTCAGAATAGTACCAAATTCTGGTATTTTAACCGTTTTTCTGCTTTGAAATGGAAAATGACATTCCCTAGGCAAACAGTAACATTTAGATATTAGCTAGTTTTGGACAAAAAATTTTAATAACAAGAATGAAAGTAAAAAAAACATTGCAGAATAATATTACACAGCACAGATGGAATGATCGCCAGTCATGGTATGAATATGATTTCAAGCACAGAGAGTGGTAAGATATGACAATCCAATTAATTATCATGTCCCATCCCGACACTGTTTGAACAGCCATGATTTAATGTACTGTCTTATCTGCATTACTCAAGATGTCACTGGCTGACTCCTTATTTTGACACACTGATTCTTGTTGCTTGTGACAAAAGATCACACAATTTTGCCCTGCCTTTTTGCTTGGGCACCGCTTTGTGTCGCACTTTCCCATGCATTTACAGATGACAAGCTTCTCATGGGGTCGTCGTTTGACACATTTTGCAGGCAAGAGAATATCATTATCAATCACCCAGCCATAGTTTGTTGGATCTGGAGATGAGTGGAAGTCATCGAGAAGGCACAGCGCATTACGCACAACAAAAAAAGCTCTCTGTATATGGCCGAGAATGACACTTGATGTAGGGCGTAGGGATTGTAAGGGCTTTGGCGTCGTAGCTCGGATATGGCACTCCACTCGAAGCTGGTCGAAGGTTAGAGATTCTGACTTGGACTTTGCACCAGCCCACACATGAACGAGGGACTCCTCAGCTTTCGTCACATCCTCTTCCGTTAACTGATTTGACTCAGCAAAATCGGCCAGAAACTTCTGTGGCTCACATGACAGAGATGCGTGTTTTGTGCCAATCTTGCTTAGCGTATCATCGCCAGTGAGGACATGAGCCTTCACTATGACTCTGCCCAGTCCCACTCCCAACTTATCTGCGAGAACATGAAGTGGTAGATGACGCCTGTGCTTACCAGAGCCAAACTCTTCCCACAACTCTTGAAGACCCCTCTTTCTCGCAATTGAGGGATAAAGCAAAGTAAACGCACTATTGTGTCTGTGTCATTGGAGATCACAAGCAGCCGACTACTCCCACGAGTCACGACCCACCTCCCATGCACAGTGAAGAAATAGGCGATCATCAGCTTCCTCCAAATGACATGTCAACGCTTCGATAGATTCTGAGGTTTCGCAAGATGGTGGTGCTGAGGACCTCCCTGCATGCAGCAACTGTGCTGGCACAACTTCCTCATCGTGATGCAGCCACTGAGTATAGCGGTCAGCTTGATGAGCTCAGGCATTGATGCCAGCCGGCGGGATAGCTGCTGCAGCTTGGTTTGAATTATATTGCCCTAATAATCTGTGAGAAATCTCTTAACATCTCGATTATAAACCTCCACACTGTCATTAAGGTTCATCATCATCTCTCTTATTTCTGTCATTGTAAATCCATACCCAGCCTGAATGAGAGGATCTCGACGTGATATGATCTTAATGAATACATCAGTCTTAACATGGAATAGCCCAGGGGGGGGGACTAAAATAGCCCCCCCTCGAAATTTTTCGCGATAATTTTTTAACGCAAAAAGATCTCGCGCTGAAATTTCATGACTTTTTTCTTTCACATCTCGCGCACATTTTAAGACCCTATTTGCGAAAATCGGGGGTACGGTTGCGGAGATATAGCACATATTCGTGTCCAACGTCACAAGAAAATGGCGGTTTCCAATGATTTTGTGTGTACAATGTATGGGTTTTACAAGAAGTGTTGTCAGAAGAATGTTTTTTTCCCTTTTCAGAAGGGAAATGACATTCTTTGTCAGAAGAATGTTTCCCAAAAGGGATAACATCCCTTTTGGCTATCATCAACTATTCTAGATAACAAAACAATGAAAAACAAAAGATTTAAAAACAAAGAAATACATAAGAAATTAAAAACAAAGAAACACAAAAGAATTGGGAAACAAAGAGAGAAACAAGAAAATTATCAATCTAAAAAAATGTCAGTGGACAAATAATTTTACATTTTTCATATTGTTGATAGTGGATTATAATGAATTATTCTAGATATACAAAAATTAAATACATAGTGATAGAATAAAACAAAGAAGTGCACAAGAAAATTAGTAACATAATAATATAGCAAAAACGACTATTTTCGAATTGCATGTACATTGTGATCCATGGGACTGCATTTTCATACCTTGTGTCTCTGCTTACTCAAGTCTTTTATAAACAGGTTTATTTACTGATACTAATCCCTGCCTAATCTGTTCCTAATCCCTTCCTAACCTGTTCTGAGAAAGACAAAAGAGTAAATTGACACTGTTGATAAGCATCACTTCTTGTTCCTACTAATCTGCTTCTACTCTCCTTTCAGCATCCCCATTCAATATTTATACACTGTATCAAGTGAACAAGTGAACTTGGATGTTGTCTATTTAGTCCATACAATGATTCAACTGTTCTAGTCATTACTTGTTCAGCTAGTACTGAAGAGACATCACATCTTTCTCAATTTTGGATTCTTTAGAATTTATCATTTGGATGATTATCACCAATCATGGCTTCAACATCAAGTGGTGTACCCAGGAAAAGAACAACAAAGGTGAGTTACAGATTTTCACTTACAGTATTTCTTTGAGCCACTTGTATAATATTGCTTCTTCATTCAGATATTTTTTGATGTGTTATTTGATGACAATAATGCATTTCTTATGGCATGTAAATTGAGTAATTGATATTTTATATTCTATTTCATTTCATTTATTTATTTTTATATCCAAAGTAAAAAAAAAAGGAAAATAAGAAAGTGAGCATAATTTAGAATGTAAATATACTATTCATAAAAATCATAACATTTGAAAATAGTGAAACATTGTCAACATATAAAACCAAACATTATTCTAATTAGTATTGTTTATATCCTTTGTCATTTCAGCGTAAACATGTTGAGCCTGAACCTCCACCTCCGCCTCAGCCAGAACCTGTGCCTGAACCTGAGCATGACCTTGACCTGGAGATGCAACTATTTCAGCAATTTCGACAGTTCGAAAGTGACGACGATGACTACGACGAGCTGGTTGGTCGCCTTTCTCCAGAGGAGTCAGATGATGAATACTTAGAACATGCAGATGAACCCCCTGCCGAAGATCCTGAAGCGGAGGAGATGAATCCCTTTCAACCAAAGAGAGCTCTCAAAGCAGTGAACAGCGTCGACACCTCGTTAGATCCTGAGAACTATGATCCATGGACTTTACCTCATCCTCCAGAAGAATACACAGTATGCCTTGCTCTTCTGCCTTGCTCCTGCCTTGCTCTTCCCCCTCCTCAAATAACACCTCACTGTGCCTCACCCAATCTCCATCAAACCTTTTGTCTTCCCCATTCTTCCCTTTCTCCAAGCTATTCTGAAATCTCTGACACACCTTCAACAGCTCTCCCTACCTCTTCCTCCTCTTCCACATCTTACCCTACCCCTCCCCCCCCCCTGTTCTGGACCCGATGCTTCCCCTTCCTCTTCATTAACGGTATGGACCTCAAACATCCGGGGCCTTCGCTCAAACTTGACTGACCTCTCCATACAGGTTGCTTCTGACAAACCAGATGTGATCTGCTTAACAGAAACTTTCCTCCTTCATGATGTCTCTGATGCCTTGGTATCTCTCCCAGGTTACTCCCTCCTCCGGTATGATAGACCTGATCCTCGTCCTGGAGGTGGGGTTGCTATCTTTATAAAAAACTCTCTTCCTCACTCGCCCTCCACTGCCCTCTCTCCACCTTACCCCCAGGAATACCTTTGGCTACGGCTTCCCCTTCGCTCCCACCTTTTGTTCATATGTGTGTTGTACCGTCCACCAATCAGCAATGACTCCATCTACATCTCACTGTCTGATAATATGGACCAACTTCTATCTACCCATCCCAACTCTCTCTTCCTCATATGTGGTGATTTCAATTGTCACCATGCCAGTTGGCTGGGTGTGGGTACCTCTCTCACCAGCCATGGCTCTTCAGCAAAGGACTTCTGCGACTCACTGGGACTGACACAATCTGTCAATTTCCCGACCCGGATCTCAGTCAACGGAGCATCTTCTCTTCTGGATTTGGTTATGACAAACTTCCCTGAAAATGTCTGCTGCTCTTCTTCTGCTCCAATCGGCTCATCTGATCATGTGCTTGTCAAAGTGGACATCTCTCTGACCATTCTCAGAGAGCCTCCTCAGCGTCGACGAGTCTGGCATTTCACTCAGGCCAACTGGCACGGTCTTCAAGCAGCCATCAATCATCTGGACTGGTCTCCCATCTCTACCGCCTCTGACATCAACTCATCCTGGGAATTCTTTCAAAGTAAATTGCTCTCTCTCATGCACAGATTTATACCATCTCGTCTTCAGTTGTCATACCCTTCCTCCCGTCCATAGTACACGGAATCTTGTGGTGAGGCTGTTGCCCTGAAACAACTTGCTTTCGTCTCCTGGAAAGCAAATCCAACGGAAGGAAATCTCATTTCCTTTCACAAAGCCCGAAACAAGTGTGTGTCCACCCTCAGGAGAGCCAGGAAACAATATCTCACCATTCTCAAGACCGAACTCTCTTATCTGTCTCCCTCTTCCAAATCCTGGTGGCGTCTGGTCAAATCTGTTTCTGGTGTTTGTTCCCCCTCCATCCCCTCCCTCACCTCAAACGGCTTAACGGCTGACTCCGCACGTGAAAAAGCTGAATGCCTCAACTCTGTGTTTGCCTCTAAATCTTGTGTCCCAAACCCATCCCTCTCTGTACCCACCGTACCCAGTCGTACCCAGCTGCTCCTGGACTCTGTGTCCTTTCCTCCTGACAAGGTGGAAAAGTTTCTGTCAACCCTCGACTCTGATTCTGCAACTGGTCCTGACGGCATCAGCCCACGGGTCCTAAAATCATGTTCTTCTGCTCTTTCACTCCCTCTTTCTGTTCTCTTCACCCTCTCTTTTGCTCAAGTTCATCTGCCATCTGCTTGGAAATCAGCCAACATCACCGCTTTGCACAAAAAAGGTGCAAAAACAGATCCCAGCAACTACAGACCAATCAGCCTTCTCCCAATTATCAGCAAAGTCATGGAATCCATCATTGCTTCAGATATTAAATCTTTCCTCTTCTCCAATGGCTTGATCTCTGATCATCAATTTGGTTTCAGACCTGGTCACTCTACTCTGGACATGCTGCTTCTGCTTTCTCAACAATGGATGGAGGTCCTCAACGCCAAACAGGAAATTAGAGCTGTCTCCCTTGACATTTCACGTGCCTTCGATACGGTCTGGCACCCTGCTCTGCTCTCCAAACTCTCCTCCTTTGGTATCCATGGAAATCTCCACGCATGGCTGGCGGACTTCCTCTCTGGTCGTAGTCAACGTGTGGCCCTGAATGGGTTTCTCTCATCTCCTCTTCCTGTTCAGGCTGGAGTTTCCCAAGGTAGTGTTCTGGGCCCTGTGCTTTTTCTGGTCTTCATCAATGATCTCTCTGACTCTCTTGAAAATCCTCTCTATCTCTTTGCTGACGACTCTACTCTCTGTCGCTCCATTCCTCATCCCTCAGATCGGCAGTCTGCAGCCTCCTCACTCTCTGCAGACCTGGACAAAATCACAGACTGGTCAAACAAGTGGAACATGTCTTTCAATCCTGACAAATCTCACATTCTTACAATGTCTCTCCGAAAGGACCGACTGGACAACCCTCCCATCTACTTTCTCAACAATCCTCTCCAAGAAGTTCTGTCGCTCAAGCTTTTGGGTCTCACTATCTGCCATGATCTTTCTTGGGAAAACCACATTTCCAAGCTGGCCTCCAAAGCCAGTCGCCGACTGGGCATCCTCCGTCGTGCGAAGTCCTTCCTTGGCACACCTGAGCTCCTCACCACATACAAGGCTTTCATCCGCAGCTCAATGGAATACTCTTCCCCCCTCTGGGCTGGTGCTCCTGCCTCACACCTGGCTCGGCTTCACGCTGTTGAATCCAAAGCTTTCAGAATCATTGGAATCTCCCGCGATGAAGCTATCTCTGAGGGCCTTTCACTCACTCACCGCAGGCAGGTAGGTGGTCTTTCTGTCTTCTACCGACTCCTCTCCGGCCTTGCTCCCCCAGCTCTCTCTGTGCTCTGTCCCCCCAATATTCCTTCAGGTCGCACAAGATCTGCCTGCAACCCTCTTATGGTTAAACTGCCAAAGTCTAGGCTCTCTGCTCACCTTCACTCCTTCATTCCTCTTTTCTCCCGCCTCTGGAACAAACTCCCCCACTCCCTTCAATCCCACTCCTCCCTCCAGGTCTTTAAAACAGCTGTTCACCACCATCTCTTATCTTCCCCCATCGAAAACCTTGATCTTTTCTACCCCCGGTAATTCACCCCAGAGTCCTTGCAGTGTTCATATGTTTTAATCCTCTCCCACCTCCCCCCAAGTCCTCCCGATGTCCCTGCTCTCAAATGTTGTGTTTGTGTCCTTCCCCTTCTTCCCCCTCTCTTTTGTGTCCTCCCCCCTCTCTCCCCATCTTGTCTGCCGCTCCCCTTGTTTTTTGTGTTTTGTGTGTCGGTTTGTCTTTTTGTGTGATTAATGTTTGCTCTTTCACGAGCCTCGATCTTGTATACAAAAAAAAAAAAAAAAAAAAAAAAAAAAAAGTTGTAGTCGAGAAACCGAAACGAAATGACCCAGGGAAAAGCATACATTGGGAAACAGCCCAGCCACAAGCAAGAGGACGACAGAATATTGCCAATGTCTTGGCAGGAATTCCTGGTGTCAATCGGAATGCAAGACATGCAGATACTCCTGTGAAAGCCTGGGGGTGCTTCTTCTCTGACGACATGCTTGCTGTTGTTTTGACCAACACAAACAAAAAGATCAACAAGTACCTTTCCAATTTGACCACAGAAGTACGCAACTCGGACAAGAATTCGTACCTTCGTGAAGCATCGGCAACGGAAATAGAGGGCATGCTCTACTACAGAGGAATGCTCGGTCAGAATCTGCTAGACGTCAAATGGCTCTTTGGCGATCGAGTTGGTCATCCGGTTTTCGGCGCTACAATGAGCAAGAACCGATTCAAGTTTCTGCTTACCAAATTGTCATTCGATGATAAGGACACAAGACCAGAGCGATGGAGAAACGATCGTTTCGCAGCGTTTCGCGAGCTCCACGACTTGCTGAACAGGAATTGTGCAGAGGCCCTGATACCCAGTGATTTCATCACGATTGATGAAACCTTGTATCCAATGCGATCCGGAATTTCGTTCAGGCAATACAACAGGAGCAAGCCGGCAAAGTATGGCCAACTGTTTCGCTCGCTGAACGATGCAAGACATCCTTACACGTTCTTCAGTCGACCATATGCAGGGAAGCCAACCGGTGACCACCCTACCCACCACTATGTGACAGGAACTGAAGAGGTAGTCAAGAACCTCATAAAATCAAATGGAGGAGCACCGACAGTTGCGAGGCCGCAATCTCACCATTGATCGGCTGTACACGTCACTCCCACTCACAGAATGGTATTCGAAAAAGGAATAACAGTCACAGGCACAATACAAACAAACAGAAAGGGGTTACCCCAAGAAATGAAGACGACTGATGGACGAGAGGAGCATTCCTACAAAGTTGCTTGGTTCAGGGAAAACAAGAACGTGAGCCTCCACTCATACGTGGTAAACACCAAGTCATCAGGGACAAAGAATGTACTGTTGGTCACATCCATGAAACCCATCCTCGGAGTCACAAAAGACGATGGGAAACAGAAGCCGGCTGCATACAAACTGTACGACTACACAAAGGGGGGGATGGACGTCATTGATCAACGGGCAATGAGTTTCACCTGCAAGCCGAAATCCAACCGGTGGACAATTGTGGCCTTGGCATACCTCCTCGATACCTGCCGAGTCAACGCACTGACGATCTATGCTCTCAACAAAGGAGAGAAACCATGAGAGCTCGATTCGTTCGACTTTGGACTGACGTTAGCCGAGCAACTGACTACCCCTTTCATACAGGCGCGTCCTCTTCGGGGATTATCGACACCCATTGCCCAAAAGATGAAGAGAGCACTAGGAACAGAGGCAGCCGGCGTGCAACATCGAGAGCCAGGGGGAGATCTGTTGGACCATCATGGCGATTCTCGTCGTCGTTGCAGGGCCTGCTTAGATCAGTCACATGGAGAAGGACATAAACTGAGGAAAAAGGCCATGCCAAAGAATCCAAGCCAGTGCCAGGTTTGTGGTGAGGCATGTTGCAAAGAACATACTGTTCACTTCTGTCTGGCATGCTATGCAAAACAAAACTAACTGAAAGAAAAAGGAAGAAAATTGGACTTCATGCTGAAAAATTGACTTTCAGGATTATCAATTGTCAGGTGTCTCTTACATTTTGTAAACAATAACAATCTCGATTTGATTATGATATTGATCTAATTTGCACATCTCTTCATACATAAATTACAGTACGCCAAGTTCAAATGATTACATGTATGCCAGTCAAGATTGCATACATGTACACTTATTAGTTATTACCAGATAAAGAAATGTTTGCCATCTTTTCCATCTACAATTTTAGGGTACAGTACAGTCCATGTTTTGCATAAATTAGATCGAGTTAGACTTTGAAGATACAAGGGTAGAGTTGTTTGTTCCTGTCATTGTACACCGCTCCTTTCCTATGTCATCTCCAGGCATTGAAAATCGTCATTGCCGGGCACCGAAGGGGGCTCGGCAGTGACGCACGCTGAAAGAGAGTACTCAGTTTTCACTCTGGTTTCTTTCTTGTTGTACACCGCTCCTTTCCTATGCCATCTCCAGGCATTGCAAATCGTCATTGCCGGGCACCAAAGGGGGCTCGGCAGTGACGCACGCTGAAAGAGAGTACTCAGTTTTCACTCTGGTTTCTTGCTTTCTTGTTTTCTTGTTTTCTTGCTTTCTTGGTTGTCCGGGCGATATCTCAGCCATCCTTTGAGCTAGGAAGCTGAAATTTCGGCACAGTAGTGAGCAAGTCCTTTGTCAAATACAGTATTTTTTGTTTTTTGAATAATCAATAAATTGAGGAGTTATTTAATTATTAGCGTTTAATTAAGTACTTATTTAATTAATTAAATTTCATTTCTCTTCTGACCATTATTAACTCAGGCACCTTTTGAGTTAGGAAGCTGATATTTGGACATGCCAATGACCAGGTGATTTGGCTGCAAAGGATATTTTTGATTTATTAATTAATCAATTAATCGATTAATTATTTAATTATTCGATTAATGACAAAAATCTTTTTTTTTTTAAGTTACAGATTCTGATGAAATAGTGGTAGTTTATGTGTTCTCTGACCAAATTGATTAATAATTTAATTTTTTTATGATTATTATTTATTTATTTTCATTATTAATTGTACACCGCTCCTTTCCTATGCCATCTCCAGGCATTGCAAATCGTCATTGCCGGGCACCAAAGGGGGCTCGGCAGTGACGCACGCTGAAAGAGAGTACTCAGTTTTCACTCTGGTTGTTTGTTTGTTTTCTTGGTTGTCCGGACGATATCTCAGCCATCCTTTGAGCTAGGAAGCTGAAATTTCGGCACAGTAGTGTGCAAGTCCTTTGTCAAATACGGTATTTTTTGTTTTTTGAATAATCAATTAATTGAGGAGTTATTTAATTATTAGCGTTTAATTAAGTACTTATTTAATTAATTAAATTTCATTTCTCTTCTGACCATTATTAACTCAGGCACCTTTTGAGTTAGGAAGCTGATATTTGGACATGCCAATGACCAGGTGATTTGGCTGCAAAGGATATTTTTGATTTATTAATTAATCAATTAATCGATTAATTATTTAATTATTCGATTAATGACAAAAAAATTTTTTTTTTTAAAGTTACAGATTCTGATGAAATAGTGGTAGTTTATGTGTTCTCTGACCAAATTGATTAATAATTTAATTTTTTTATGATTATTATTTATTTATTTTCATTATTAATCATTTATTTATTTTCTTTCTCATTTGGCCAATATCTCAGGCACCTTTTGAGCTGGGAAGCTAATAGTTGGACATGAGTGACCAAGTGATGTGGCTATCAAGGATATTTTTGATTTATTGATTAATCATTTCATCTATTAATTATTTATTGATTAATCGATTAATTATTTATTGAGTAATCAATTAATTATTTAATTTTTTATAAATGACTTATTTAGTTAAATTTCTAAAAGATACATCTTCGGATGAAGCACTAGTGGTTTAGTTATGCGATTAGCCAATTGATTATGAAAATATTTTGTGATAATCTTTTATTGATTTTAATTATACAATTAATCAATCAATTAGTGTACACGTCTCCCTCCCAATGCAGCCTCAATGAGCTGCACTGCGGTATTGCCGGGCGCCTGAGGCGCCCCGGCAATGCCGCGCTGCAGCATATTTAATTATTTGGCATGGGGCGGTGTACTTTGAATGTATTTGTACTTGTCATTTATTTATTTTCTTTCTCATTTGGCCAATATCTCAGGCACCTTTTGAGCTGGGAAGCTAATATTTGGACATGAGTGACCAAGTGATGTGGCTATCAAGGATATTTTTGATTTATTGATTAATCATTTCATCTATTAATTATTTATTGATTAATCGATTAATTATTTATTGAGTAATCAATTAATTATTTAATTTTTTATAAATGACTTATTTAATTAAATTTCTAAAAGATACATCTTCGGATGAAGCACTAGTGGTTTAGTTATGCGATTAGCCAATTGATTATGAAAATATTTTGTGATAATCTTTTATTGATTTTAATTATACAATTAATCAATGAATTAGTGTACACCTCTCCCTCCCAATGCAGCCTCAATGAGCTGCACTGCGGTATTGCCGGGCACCGAAGGCGCCCCGGCAATGCCGCGCTGCCGCACATTTAATTATTTGGCATGGGGCGGTGTACTTTGAATGTATTTGTACTTGTTGTACACCGCTCCTTTCCTATGCCACCTCCAGGCATTGCAAATCGTCATTGCCGGGCACCGAAGGGGGCTTGGCAGTGACGCACGCTGAAAGAGAGTACTCAGTTTTCACTCTGGTTTCTTGTTTGTTTTCTTGGTTGTCCGGACGATATCTCAGCCATCCTTTGAGCTAGGAAGCTGAAATTTCGGCACAGTAGTGAGCAAGTCCTTTGTCAAATACGGTATTTTTTGTTTTTTGAATAATCAATTAATTGAGGAGTTATTTAATTATTAGCGTTTAATTAAGTACTTATTTAATTAATTAAATTTCATTTCTCTTCTGACCATTATTAACTCAGGCACCTTTTGAGTTAGGAAGCTGATATTTGGACATGCCAATGACCAGGTGATTTGGCTGCAAAGGATATTTTTGATTTATTAATTAATCAATTAATCGATTAATTATTTAATTATTCGATTAATGACCCAAAAAATTTTTTTTTTTAAGTTACAGATTCTGATGAAATAGTGGTAGTTTATGTGTTCTCTGACCAAATTGATTACCAATTTAATTTTTTTATGATTATTATTTATTTATTTTCATTATTAATCATTTATTTATTTTCTTTCTCATTTGGCCAATATCTCAGGCACCTTTTGAGCTGGGAAGCTAATATTTGGACATAAGTGACCAAGTGATGTGGCTATCAAGGATATTTTTGATTTATTGATTAATCATTTCATCTATTAATTATTTATTGATTAATCGATTAATTATTTATTGAGTAATCAATTAATTATTTAATTTTTTATAAATGACTTATTTAATTAAATTTCTAAAAGATACATCTTCGGATGAAGCACTAGTGGTTTAGTTATGCGATTAGCCAATTGATTATGAAAATATTTTGTGATAATCTTTTATTGATTTTAATTATACAATTAATCAATCAATTAGTGTACACCCCTCCCTCCCAATGCAGCCTCAATGAGCTGCACTGCGGTATTGCCGGGCGCCGGAGGCGCCCCGGCAATGCCGCGCTGCAGCATATTTAATTATTTGGCATGGGGCGGTGTACTTTGAATGTATGTGTACTTGTTTGTTTGTTTGTTTGTTTTCTTGTTTGTCCGGACGATATCTCAGCCATCCTTTGAGCTAGGAAGCTGAAATTTCGGCACAATAGTGAGCAAGTCCTTTGTCAAAAACGGTATTTTTTTTTTGATTAATCAATAAATTGAGGAGTTATTTAATTATTAGCGTTTAATTAAGTACTTATTTAATTAATCAAATTTCATTTCTCTTCTGACCATTATTAACTCAGGCACCTTTTGAGTTAGGAAGCTGATATTTGGACATGCCAATGACCAGGTGATTTGGCTGCAAAGGATATTTTTGATTTATTAATTAATCAATTAATCGATTAATTATTTAATTATTCGATTAATGACCAAAAAAAATTTTTTTTTTAAGTTACAGATTCTGATGAAATAGTGGTAGTTTATGTGTTCTCTGACCAAATTGATTACTAATTTAATTTTTTTATGATTATTATTTATTTATTTTCATTATTAATCATTTATTTATTTTCTTTCTCATTTGGCCAATATCTCAGGCACCTTTTGAGCTGGGAAGCTAATATTTGGACATGAGTGACCAAGTGATGTGGCTATCAAGGATATTTTTGATTTATTGATTAATCATTTCATCTATTAATTATTTATTGATTAATCGATTAATTATTTATTGAGTAATCAATTAATTATTTAATTTTTTATAAATGACTTATTTAATTAAATTTCTAAAAGATACATCTTCGGATGAAGCACTAGTGGTTTAGTTATGCGATTAGCCAATTGATTATGAAAATATTTTGTGATAATTTTATTGATTTTAATTATACAATTAATCAATCAATTAGTGTACACCTCTCCCTCCCAATGCAGCCTCAATGAGCTGCACTGCGGTATTGCCGGGCGCCGGAGGCGCCCCGGCAATGCCGCGCTGCAGCATATTTAATTATTTGGCATGGGGCGGTGTACTTTGAATGTATGTGTACTTGTCTTGTTGTACACCGCTCCTTTCCTATGCCATCTCCAGGCATTGCAAATCGTCATTGCCGGGCACCAAAGGGGGCTCGGCAGTGACGCACGCTGAAAGAGAGTACTCAGTTTTCACTCTGGTTTCTTGCTTTCTTGTTTTCTTGCTTTCTTGGTTGTCCGGGTGATATCTCAGCCATCCTTTGAGCTAGGAAGCTGAAATTTCGGCACAGTAGTGAGCAAGTCCTTTGTCAAATACGGTATTTTTTGTTTTTTGAATAATCAATTAATTGAGGAGTTATTTAATTATTAGCGTTTAATTAAGTACTTATTTAATTAATTAAATTTCATTTCTCTTCTGACCATTATTAACTCAGGCACCTTTTGAGTTAGGAAGCTGATATTTGGACATGCCAATGACCAGGTGATTTGGCTGCAAAGGATATTTTTGATTTATTAATTAATCAATTAATCGATTAATTATTTAATTATTCGATTAATGACAAAAAAAAATTTTTTTTTTAAGTTACAGATTCTGATGAAATAGTGGTAGTTTATGTGTTCTCTGACCAAATTGATTAATAATTTAATTTTTTTATGATTATTATTTATTTATTTTCATTATTAATCATTTATTTATTTTCTTTCTCATTTGGCCAATATCTCAGGCATCTTTTGAGCTGGGAAGCTAATATTTGGACATGAGTGACCAAGTGATGTGGCTATCAAGGATATTTTTGATTTATTGATTAATCATTTCATCTATTAAGTATTTATTGATTAATCGATTAATTATTTATTGAGTAATCAATTAATTATTTAATTTTTTATAAATGACTTATTTAATTAAATTTCTAAAAGATACATCTTCGGATGAAGCACTAGTGGTTTAGTTATGCGATTAGCCAATTGATTATGAAAATATTTTGTGATAATCTTTTATTGATTTTAATTATACAATTAATCAATCAATTAGTGTACACCTCTCCCTCCCAATACAGCCTCAATGAGCTGCACTGCGGTATTGCCGGGCGCCGGAGGCGCCCCGGCAATGCCGCGCTGCAGCATATTTAATTATTTGGCATGGGGCGGTGTACTTTGAATGTATGTGTACTTGTCTTTTATTGATTTTAATTATACAATTAATCAATCAATTAGTGTACACCTCTCCCTCCCAATGCAGCCTCAATGAGCTGCACTGCGGTATTGCCGGGCGCCAGAGGCGCCCCGGCAATGCCGCGCTGCAGCATATTTAATTATTTGGCATGGGGCGGTGTACTTTGAATGTATGTGTACTTGTTGTGCACCGCTCCTTTCCTATGCCATCTCCAGGCATTGCAAATCGTCATTGCCGGGCACCAAAGGGGGCTCGGCAGTGACGCACGCTGAAAGAGAGTACTCAGTTTTCACTCTGGTTGTTTGTTTGTTTGTTTTCTTGGTTGTCCGGACGATATCTCAGCCATCCTTTGAGCTAGGAAGCTGAAATTTCGGCACAGTAGTGAGCAAGTCCTTTGTCAAATACGGTATTTTTTGTTTTTTGAATAATCAATTAATTGAGGAGTTATTTAATTATTAGCGTTTAATTAAGTACTTATTTAATTAATTAAATTTCATTTCTCTTCTGACCATTATTAACTCAGGCACCTTTTGAGTTAGGAAGCTGATATTTGGACATGCCAATGACCAGGTGATTTGGCTGCAAAGGATATTTTTGATTTATTAATTAATCAATTAATCGATTAATTATTTAATTATTCGATTAATGACAAAAAAATTTTTTTTTTTTAAGTTACAGATTCTGATGAAATAGTGGTAGTTTATGTGTTCTCTGACCAAATTGATTAATAATTTAATTTTTTTATGATTATTATTTATTTATTTTCATTATTAATCATTTATTTATTTTCTTTCTCATTTGGCCAATATCTCAGGCACCTTTTGAGCTGGGAAGCTAATATTTGGACATGAGTGACCAAGTGATGTGGCTATCAAGGATATTTTTGATTTATTGATTAATCATTTCATCTATTAATTATTTATTGATTAATCGATTAATTATTTATTGAGTAATCAATTAATTATTTAATTTTTTATAAATGACTTATTTAATTAAATTTCTAAAAGATACATCTTCGGATGAAGCACTAGTGGTTTAGTTATGCGATTAGCCAATTGATTATGAAAATATTTTGTGATAATCTTTTATTGATTTTAATTATACAATTAAATCAATTAGTGTACACCCCTCCCTCCCAATGCAGCCTTAATGAGCTGCACTGCGGTATTGCCGGGCGCCAGAGGCGCCCCGGCAATGCCGCGCTGCAGCATATTTAATTATTTGGCATGGGGCGGTGTACTTTGAATGTATGTGTACTTGTTCAATATTGTTTTCAGTCATTTAGTAGTCAGATCATATCAATGCAAAAGTTGAATTTTCCTGATAATTTTACTAATTAGTATTCATTACACTGTCTGTTTGATATATGATGTGACCCAAGAACAGTTATGCATATGATTTGCATAAATTGAATATGTGATTACATGTAGTAGACTGTGAACATCCAAATATAAACTTTTTGTAACTGTCATTCAATACTGTTTTCAATCATGTAACAGTCAGATCTCGTTATCAATGCAAAAGTGGATTTTGTATACTTTGTGCTAATTAATATTCATGACACTGTCTGTATGATATATTATGTGACCTGAGAACAGTTATGCATATGATTTGCATAAATGTTATGTTATCATCAGTAGACTTTCAACACCCAAATATAACTGCCATTCTTTATTGCTTTTGAGCATGCTGATTCATAAGTCACATCTAATAAATTACTGTGAAACATTCAACTTTCTTGTTGCTAATGAATATTCATTTGTCTCTAATTTGCATAATCATTTCCCACATTTCAATCATAAATTGTCAAAACATACACGAAACATCACCTTTCTTCAATTTACAACTAGAAAAAAGATTTCTGCCCTGACGTAATCAAAATGTGAAAATTCAGAATTTCAAGAAAAATTAGCATATTTGCATAATTAATTACAATTATAAATATGAAATTTCAATACATGTCATTAATTTGACTAAGCTATCTTTTAGATTATATGACGAGCTACAAACATGCCAAATTTGATTGCATTTTCTCCATAAATGGGGGGAAAACTGAAAAAAATGAAAATTCCTTGAAAAATTTTGCATATTTGCATCATTAATTAGACAAATTAAGAATAACAATAGATATCATAAATTTGACTATGCATTCTTGTAAAATACATGATGGGACACAGACACGCCAAGTTTGGTCACATTCGGTCGATAAATGGCCGAGATCTGAGGGGGGGCAAATTAGCCCCCCCCACCCCCCCGGGCTATGCAGTTTCAAAATAGCCCGGGCTATTTAGGGTTAAGGCTAGTTTTGGGTTCACATGTACGTTCTATCTGCTTTGCCTTTGACACATATTGTTTGAAACAAGGCACATGACAATATAAATCTGCGGCATCTACAGTCACGTGAAAAAGTAAGTACACCCCATGTAAAGTTTTGACTTTTTCAACATATTTCAACATACAGCTATTTGATCTTCATTTCAACACTATTGATAGATAAATGTGATATAATATAACAAATATCATGAAACATTTACATTTTGTAGTCCATTGTATAATTTAAATAAACATAAATGCAAATTTCGCATGTGGAAAAAGTAAGTACACCCTTGGCTCTAATCGGTGGTATTGCCCACTTTGGCAGAAACAACCTCAAGTAGGCATTTCTTTTAACTGTCTACCAGTCTCTGACATCGACTGGGAGAAATGTTTGCCCACTCCTCCATGCAGAATTATTTCAGCTGTGCGATGTATGAGGGGTTTCTTGCATACACAGCTCGTTTCAAATCCCCCCACATCATCTCGATGGGATTTAGATCCGGGCTTTGACTGAGGCATTCCAGAACCCTCCATTTCTTTCTTTTCAGCCATTCCTTGGTGGACCGACTGGTATGTTTAGGGTCATTGTCATGTTGCAAGGTCCACCTTCGGTTGAGCTTCAAGTTTCCGACAGATGGCCTCACATTATCCTCAAGCACCCTCTGGTACAATGAAGAATTCATAGTGGATTATATGATGGTGAGCTGCCCAGGCCCTGATGCAGCAAAGCTGCCCCAAACCATAATATTTCCACCACCATTCTTTACAGTGGGTATCAGGTTCTTGTGGTCAAATGCTGTCTTTGGTTTTTGCCAAACATGTCTTCTGATACGGTGGCCAAATAGCTCTACCTTTGACTCATCTGTCCAGAGCACATTGTTCCAGAAGTGTTGGTCTTTGCCGAGGTGTTCATTGGCAAACTTTAGTCTTGCCTGATGTTCTTTCTGGACAGCAAAGGTTTCCTCCTGGCACATCTCCCATGTAGATTAAATTTGTGCAGCCTCTTTCTAATGGTAGACTCATACACTTTGACATCAACAGTGGCAAGAGCTATCTGTAGGTCCCGTCATGACATTCTGGGGTTCTTAGAGACTTCTTTCAGCATCTTGCGGTCTGCTCTCAGGCTGAAATGGCTGGGGCGGCCTGGCCTGAACAAGTTGGCAGTTGTTTGGAATCTTCTCCACTTGTAGATGATCTACCGGACAGTCGAATGATTGATTTCAAATTGTTTGGAGATCTTTTTAAATCCCTTCCCAGACTCGTAGGCATCTATAACCTTCTATCTGAAGGCCTCAGAGAGCTCTTTTGATCTAGGCATGGTGACGCCGCACACTTCAACAACAAAGAGCAAACCAAACTAAATGTCTGAGGTTTACATAATAGTATAGGCATATTTGGAATTTCGTGTATTTTTTTTGTTAAAAGCAAAAACTCAATTGATTTTGTAAGAAGGTATCATAAGCTTCAAAAAAAATTAGGGTGCCATTTTTTCTGAACATTCTAAGACTATGAAATCCAAGATGGCGTCCAAAATGGCCGCCGAACACTAATAATGCGATATCTTCGCGAGTACATGTGATACAATTACAAATAAAGTGTCTAAATATATGTTTTCTGAGACCAGGAATCGAATGGAATCATCAAATTTATGTTATATGTATGATCTACATGCCAAATTCCAAAATGGCCACTGCGCACCCGCAATGTAAACTATACCTTCTCCCTTCGCATGTAATTACAAACAAAGTATCTATTTAAAGACATGTATTTTTCACAAAGAATACATAATTAACAAGCCAACAAACAGATCTAAATAAAATGAAATACTTGAATTACTGTTCAATCTCTTAAATCGATTAAACAGGAAGATGCAAAAGTCATACTGATTAAATGCCTGGCTTTCATTTAGTATTTTTAACAATGGATATCAAGTGAATTATAATTTTGTGAATGTCATAGAAAGTAACACCTCAATCTTCACAGTCTTCATTTATCCCTGGTTGGACAGTTTTGTTGTTGTAGCTGAAAACCTAGCATCCACAAACTTCCGTACATGGGATATTGTTCTTGCGACAGCTGCACCTTCCTTCGCATCCACGTTTGCACCCGCACTTTATGAGGTGCAATACTGCTTCAGGAGCTGGTGGATTCAAACAGCGAACTGGAGAGAAGTTCTCAGTGCGGATGGCTCTCAGTGCGGTGTTTGAAAGTGACATCTTCATGTTTTGTTTCATAGGTGACCTGCCGATCAGACTTGTATTCACATACGAAATGTTGTGCCAGCACAGATGCACTTTGGTTCATAGATTCGGCCCTGCTGATTGTTTTAACATGATGTAAACCTTGGATAGCAAGCTTGCAGAGGAGTTGAAGCAAAGCAGGTGGTTCATAATTATCAAATGTTCCTTCGAATTTCCACGGGGTTGCGCTTGCAATGTCTCTTCTCAGTATTTTAGATGCTTTCAGAAGGACTTTCACATCTTCTCTTCGGGCTTTTGTATCAGAGGCCAACGCACCAGCTAACAGGGTTTCCTTGGATTTTGTAGAAAGTACTTGCTCAGGTTTGGTTTTGTCTGGAGGCCTGGTGAAGTGCACATCAGCGATGTTGTCCAAAATCAGTTGCTTTAAGTATGGTTTGTATCGCGGATTGTCGGGTAAAGGGAACCCATTGGCTTCTAGCAAACCAACATATGATTGTTCAATGTCGTTCATATTCAAAGCTGAACTGTTAGATGGGTTATTGATTTCAGTTTCCACCATGTCGAGCATCTCCAGGTCAGACACTAACTGTGCAAAATGAACATGCTGTTTTGGAGGTCTGTTAGCTTTTTCTATGTCTCGTTTTGCATGGCCTAAGCACAGAAGGTGATACTTCATGTCCTCAGCAACTGCTGTAAGAAGATCAGATGAGCCTACAACATTGCTCAGTCTAACTTTCAAAAGTTTTCTGTCTGTTTGTTGACCAATGGCTTTGAGCTGAGCTCCCATGTTTTCAGTTGAGACGTCGTGCAATTTGTCTGCTTTGTCTTCCTGACAAATGACACACATCTCCTTGTCGAAAGCCTGACTTCTGGTAGATCGCTGTGATGTGGAAGCACTTGTAGATGCAGCATCAGATTTTTTCGGTCGTCCTTTTGTCTTCTGTTTTATATAACTGACGCTGCCTGTCGCTTGTCCTTTCTCATATCGGGTCTTGGCTCGTTCAATGCATGTTTTATGTGTGAGATCCTTATAACATGTCTTGTGGTATGAAAAACCATTCTGTAACAGTTCATGGGCTGACAAACCTTTTATGCGATTCTTTAATGTAGAGAATTCTGTTTCCCCATATGAACATCGAACATCAGTTGTTGTAATTACTTTCTCTACTGAAGGCAAAGAAGGACGAAGCACATAGTTTGTATAATCTGTTTGCTTGCTGCTCAACTGGCAAATAAAGCATAGTTCAAAATCCACCGTTTTTGACTTCTTGTTCGATGAAGACTCTGCCATTTTGGTTAATCTAAGGTCTCTAAGCTATGTTATCCTGGGTGATGGTTGCTGTGGGTACTTGCAGCCTGCAAAAGAAGAAAAGAATATGTTAGTACACCATAAAATGGACAAGTGGAACCTTAACACTATAAAGCGAACAAACTGCTGCCGGTGACTGGATTCGAACGTCAATTTTCCGGCCGCCATGTTGAAATCAAAAAGGCAGCCTCTGTCTGAAATTGTGCAAAATAAAAAGATTAGTAGTCAGGTGGAAGTTATTGTTATTATAGTCACCTCTATATACAAGTTCCAAGCAGTTCATGCTGAAAACAAAAATATTTAAACCACATTAAGTTAATTTTAGCATCAAATTTAGGGCGTTTTGCTACGGTGGTGGACATCTTGGATTTCAGGCCGTTAGAATGTTCAGAAAAAATGCCACCCTAAATTTTTTTAAAGCTTATGATACCTTCTTACAAAATCAAGTGAGTTTTTGCTTTTAACAAAAAAAAATACACGAATTTTTTTTCCATGACAAATATGCCTACAGTATAAGACAGGTTCCTCCAAGATCTTCTCTGACGATGTTCTAATTATTTGCACCTGAGCTGGTGCACCTGATTCTAATTTTAGGTATTTGAAGTAGTGATAAATGTAGGGGTGTACTTACTTTTTCCACATGCGAAATTTGCATTTATGTTTGTTTAAATTATACAATGGACTACAAAATGTAAATGTTTCATGATATTTGTTATATTATATCACCTTTATCTATCAATATTGTTGAAATGAAGATCAAATAGCTGAATGTTGAAATATGTTGAAAAAGTCAAAACTTTACATGGGGTGTACTTACTTTTCCATGTGACTGTACATCTTACAGGACTGCCTAAGTCTGCACATCTGACATACACATCATCTTTATGATAGTGTATTGCATCCAAAAACTTCTGTGAACTTTTGACCTTACAGAGTCTGACCTTTTCCTGCACCTGTTTCCCCTTTTGTTTGGCCAAGACCCTATCACATGCACATATGACACATTGACACAGTCTATATAATTTCAGTCAACAGCAGTGCTTGGTCCAGGACGAGGTATGGTGGAGCTCCGTGTGGATGGCTTGTGAGCTGTCAAGTCAGATAGTACTTCAGGTACCTCATCTGCAGCAGGTTCTTCAGAAATGGTTGGAAGGTTTCGTACATCAGTGTATTTCTTATAGCAAGAATATGTATTGTGGTATTTGAATTCAAAATCAGGTCCAAGAATTTTCAACCGTTTGCTAACATCATCATCTTTCACTTCCGCTACATCACGGACACGTTTTCTACCTGACCCCCCCCCCCCACCCCCACCCACCATGGAGCGGTTCTGTTTTCTTGCCTTTCTTCTGGCAAATAATACATCTTTCAGGGTGAAGAGGAGCGGGAACAGGCGTTGAAATAAGGAGGTTAAGTCCTTCTGGTGTGGTTGTCCAGTCGGTCTTTACGGAGAGACATCGTAAGAGTGTTAGATGAGTTTTCATGATTGATGGACTTCGGGTGGCAGCCATTTTGGATTTCGGGAACTTGGCAATGTCTAAAATGTTTTTTGATGGCACCACTGTGTCGGGAATACCTGAAAACAACAAAATAGACACTAAAATCATCAATCTACTACATTTGAATTAAAATTTATTCACGTTTTCTTGATTGATGGAATTTTGGTGGCGACAATCTTGGATTTCGGTAACTAGGCAACGTCTAAAATATTTATTGACAACACTACTGTGTTGGGCATACCTGAAAACCCAATAATATACACCAAAATCATCCATATACTACGTTCCTATCAAAACTTATCGGCATTTCTTGTTTGGCACTCGCCCTGTGGCGGCCATTTTGGAAAATGGCCATTTTTCAGCTTGTGCTACAAATTCAGGAATTCCACCTCATAGATAATTATTGAAGCTAGGGGTATCCCATACTCAAATCAACGGTCAAAGTCTATGCCTTCTAAGATGTATACGGGTTTCTATGCCAGGGCCTGGACTATTAATGAAGAGTAGGTAGGCAAGTTCTTTTTATACTTTGGAAAGGTGGCTCAGATGTTAAAATGGCCTAAGGAGTCTTGGACTATGTTAGTACAAAGTGTTCTGGTGGGTAAAGCTCAATATATCTATTCGGCTTTACCGATTGACCAATGTGCAGATTATGAGACAGTTGAGAAATCCATTCTCAAAGCCGATGAATTGGTCCCTGAAGCTTACCGGCAAAAATTTCGGAATGCCTGGAAGAGGGAGAGTGAGACCCATGTGGAGTTTGCCAGAGAGAAGGAAACTATGTTTTATGGGTGTTGTGACTCGAAACAGATTGGGGAAGACTAAACCGTTTACGACAATTGATTTTGGTGAAAGAATTTAAACAGTGTGTCCACGTGGACATTAAAGTTCATTTGCATGAAAAAAAAGTACCTGAGTTGTATGAGGCAGCAACAGTGGCAGATGACTGTGCCTTGACCCAGAGGATGGGGATTCACTAACCTAACTTCCTGCCTAGAGGTAGCCATGGGAGTTACATGAAATCAGATTTGAAGAGCAAATTCTCATGGATGCGGCCCAGAGAGGTGTATCGAGCAAAATCTTGGAAGTCCTTGCTGGAAGTCCGAGCTGTGTCCGTGTTTTTTTTGTTTTTTTACCTCTACCACCCCCACCCCGATTCCCACGCCTGCTCCCCCCAAGCCCTCTCCCTCCTACAGATCTCCCTATGTCCCTGCTCTCAAATGTTGTACTTGTGTGCTTCCCCCTCTCTCCCCAACTTCTCTCCCGCTCCCTTTATTTTGTCTTTTGTGTCCGTTTGTTGTTTTGTCATTAATGTTCGCTCTTACACGAGCCTCGATCGTATACAAAAAAAAGAGTGGTACCTCAAATTTTAGTGATCGAAAGACTGACTGTCCAAGGCAGACATACCTTCCAGTGGGCCCGAAGCAGACCACGGGATTTCCCTCCGGGCCTACTTGCGCTTTTTGCAAGAAACCTGGGCATTTGATCTCCCAATGTTACGCCCAGAAAATGAGAAATCAGGATCGGAGTCAGGCTACTGCAACCCCGAATGTGTTGGCCAGTGCGATAAATCGTCCTTGGAGGGCAGTGAATTGTGAAGGTCCCCGTGCCAAACTTACTACATCAGAGAACGACCTTATCCAAGAGGGTTACAAGCCTTTCATTTCCAAGGGGTTTGTGTCACTGGATGGGGATTTAACCAACCGGAGACCTGTTTGGGTATTGAGGGACCAATCTTTGATGTTCGAGGGCATTTTTCCATTGTTTGAAAAAACTGCAACTGGGATTAGTGTCTTCTTACAGGGGGTTGTTGCCTTCGTTAAAGCTTCTCTTCATGTGATCCATTTAAAGTCTGAGTTGGTGTCAGGACCTGTCACCGTAGGTTTACAAGCCACTCTTCATGTGGAGGGAATTAATTTTATTATCGGGAACGATTTGGCCGGTGGTCAATTTTACAAGTAATCCAATGTTGGTGGAAAAGCCCAGTATGGAAAATAACACAGCACAGTTAGAGCAGGAGATTCCGGGTATCTTTCCATCATGTGCAGTGACTCGTGGTATGGGTAAGAAGCGTTCTTAAGAGAATGAGAAGGAAGGTGATGTGGATTTTTTTTTTTTGTGTACAGAATCGAGGCTCGTGAAAGAGCGAACATTTATCAAACAAACAAATCAAACAAACAAGCAAACAAAGTATATAAAAAGGGGAGCGGCAGACAATATGGGGAGAAAAGGGGAGGAAGCACACAAACCACATTTGAGAGCAGGGACATCGTGAGATGTGTGGGAGGGAGAGGGCTTGGGGGGAGGCAGGATAGGTATAAAACGCAAGGACACCAAGGACTTCCAGGAAAGCAGTTGGTATTTCAAAAAAGTGGATTTGGGGTGAAATTAGCGGGGGTAGAAAAGATCAAGGTTTTGGATCGGGGAAGATAAGAGATGGTGGTGAACAGCTGTTTTAAAGACCTGGAGGGAGGAGTGGGATTGAAGAGAGGGAGGGAGTTTGTTCCAGAGGCGGGAGAAAAGAGGAATGAAGGAGTGAAGGTGAGCAGAGAGTCTTGATTTTGGCAGTTTAACCATAAGAGGGTTGCAGGCAGATCTTGTGCGACCTGTAGGAATATTTGGGGGACAGAGCACAGACAGGGCTGGGGGGGCAAGGCCGGAGAGGAGTCGGTCGAAGACGGAAAGGCCACCAACCTGCCTGCGGTGAGTAAGTGAAAGGCCCTCGGAGATAGCTTAATCGCGGGAGATTCCAATGATTCTGAAATGCTTTGGTTTCTACAGCGTGAAGCCGAGCTAGGTGTGAGGCAGGAGCATCAGCCCAGAGGGGAGAACAGTATTCCATTGAGCTGCGGATGAAAGCATTGTATGTGGTGAGGAGCTCAGGTGTGCCAAGGAAGGACTTCGCACGGCGGAGGATGCCCAGTCGGCGACTGGCTTTGGAGGCCAGATTTGAAATGTGGTTTTCCCAGGAAAGATCAATGGCAGATAGTGAGATCCAAAAGCTTGAGTGTCAGAACTTCTTGGAGAGGATTGTTGTGAAAGTGTATGGGAGGGTGATCCAGTCGGTCTTTTCGTAGAGACATAGTAAGACTGCGAGATTTGTCAGGATTGAAAGACATGTTCCACTTGTTTTACCAGTCTGTGATTTTGCCCAGGTCTGGAGAGAGTGAGGAGGCTGCAGACTGCCGATCTGAGGGATGAGGAATGGAGCGGCAGAGAGTGGAGTCATCAGCAAAGAGATAGAGAGGATTTTCAAGAGAGTCAGAGAGATCATTGATGAAGACCTGAAAAAGCACAGGGCCCAGAAGACTGCCTTGGGGAACTCCAGCCTGAACAGGAAGGGGAGATGAGAGAACCCCATTCAGGGCCACACGTTGACTACGACTAGAGAGTAAGTTTGCAAGCCATGCATGGAGATTTCCATGGATACCATAGGAGGAGAGTTTGGTGAGCAGAGCTGGGTGCCAGACCGTATCGAAGGCACGTGATGTCGAGGGAGACAGCTCTAATTTCTTGTTTGGCATTGAGGACCTCCCTCCATTTCTGAGACAGTAGAAGCAGCATGTCCAGAGTAGAGTGACCTGGTCTGAAACCAAATTGATGATCAGAGATCAAGCCATTTGATAATTGGAAAGATTTCATATCCGAAGCAATGATGGATTCCATGACTTTGCTGATAATTGGGAGAAGGCTGATTAGTCTGTAGTTGCAAGGATCTGTTTTTGCACCTTTTTCTGTAAAGCCGTGATGTTGGCTGATGTCCAGGCTGATGGCAGATAACCTTGAGCAAAAGAGAGGGTGAAGAGAACAGAGAGAGGGAGTGAAAGAGCGGCAGAGCAGGATTTTAGGACCCGTGGGCTGATGCCGTCAGGTCCAGTTGCAGAATCAGAGTCGAGGGTTGACAGAAACTTTTCCACCTTGTCAGGAGGAAAGGACACAGAGTCCAGGAGCAGCTGGGTACGACTGGGTACGGTGGGAGTGGGAGGCTCTCAAGAGTGGGATGGGTTTGGGACACAAGATTTAGAGGCAAACACAGAGTTGAGGCATTCAGCTTTTTCACATGCGGAGTCAGCTGTGTAGCCGTTTGAGGTAATGGAAGGGGATGGAGGGGGCAACAAACACTAGAAACGGATTTGATCAGGATTATTTATGAGGATATGGACAACTCCAAACTCTCCCCTCACTGATAATTGATCATAATGTGCCATTACATATTCACAATAACACAGACAGTGAGTGCTTTTGTGCTTTGAAGACCTCTCTTTATTGTGAAACTCTTCACAAATTCAATTTTCATGAAAACATAGGCAGCAGTCTTCTTCTGTTGAACAATTTTACAAGAAGGGTGTACTCTCCATATCACACATGACTATGAAACATGGACTACAGCAAATATTGAGGAAAAATTGATGCTCAAACTGCCCCTGAAAGATGCCATCTGAGCATAACCAAAAAGGGACAAGAAAATCAACTAAATTAGATGGAAAACAAAATTCCTAAACACTGGTAACAATCAAAAAACTTAAATGGAACATGGCTGGATACATGGCAAGGACAGAGACAAGAATTACAAACTGGCAAACTTGGGCAGACCCTGAATGAAGCACGATGAGATCCAAGATCAGATTGAGAGATTACGTTCTGTTACCATTTGACTTTTTGGCAACAATTTTTCAACAGTTCTCTATTATGAGAAAATGGAAAACCAAATTAATAAAGTTTACATTTTAAAAAAGATGCCATTTTCTTTAAACTTCGTTTGAGGAAGCAGATGGGGTTGGAATTTTGAGATTCTTGTTGTCTTCTGACACCAGTTTGTAGACATTGTTGTGGACATTCTGGTGACAGCCAGCCATATGGCTTTCATCAAGGGGTGCAGCGTGCTGGCTGGTTGTCAGGGGTTACAGATGGTACTCTGAGAAGTTGTGCTAACAAGGTATATGCTCAAAGGGATGTATGCTTTCATGATGGCTTTCTCTTTACTGGTTCACTGAATACCTTGCCTACTGTGGAGGATCGCTTACAAGGGGGGCACGTACAACCCTATATGGGTAAAGCTATGTGAATTTAACAAACGTTAATCAGCAATACTTTTCCCACAGTCGGAGCAACTTTTATGCGAGCACTCCAGCGTGGGTTGCACAATGCAAGTTCAAGCTCCATTTAGAAATAAAATCCTTGTGACAAATATAATATTTGTAAGGACGCTCTCGTTGGTTGTTATCTCCAAAGGTGAGTATTACGAGGTGGGAGGAAGTGCTCCCAGAACTCAAAATCTCCACCTCCTTTTTCAGTAAAGGATCATTATTCATGAACCAGTTTGTGAAACTTCATTCTCATGGCTTTGTTCTGAGCGATCGTTTTGGAATCCTCACTGCACCTCTGACAGCCTCCACCTGCAGCTTGTTTGTCATACTAATTCATGGAATGCTTTTTAAGTTTACCTCTGCACGGTATCAAAGCTAAAGTATTTTCCCATTCGTGTCTTTGCCAAATTTCCACTCGTTATTTTATTGTGTATGTGTTACTGTGTGTTTCTAGTTAGTGTTGGTTTGCAATTCGTGCAAATTTGTGAATAATTAATGATTTTATGTTCGGCATGGCCTGTTACTTGAGGCTTCCTTCCCCCCATCGGTGTTTTGTGAATTCAAGTTCTTTCCTTCGCTGTATTGCTTATTTCTTAGATTTTCTCTTCTCCCCCTAACTTCCCCGAACATCTACCCTTTGTCTAACGTTTTAAATAAACACACCCAAAATTTTCCTTCTATCCTTGAGGGCACATGTGCTTGTTGTCTCGCCCCACCCCTTTATCTCATTTTCTTCCACCCCTTCCTTCCATCTCCAGCTGAAACTCGCCTTTCAAATTCTAGTTTCCTCCATCTCATTTAACCCTTTCTCTTTTCTCTGATCCACGCCCTCACTTCAGGGACTTTTCCCAGATCGTTTTTCACGGTTTGGTTTGAATATTGTCGTGTGATTCCCCTTGGTTGTTACCGGGGGAATCATAGATATCCAATAGCGAGCCGAAGGCAATGCCCAAATGCAGATTTTATATATGCGGGGAAAGAAAGGGGAAGAGGGGGCTGAGGCTTTTACCTGAGTGATCCCGCTGAGCAGTCTTCAACCTGCGGAAAATAACTTGCACAAAAACGGATTTAAAATGTACGGAAAATAACGAAAGGATTTATTTAATACTAGCTGAAGGCACCCGGCATTGCCCCGGTTTCTTTATGAATGAATTTAATCTTCTGTACATAGGTCTGACGCGAGCCCAGTGTCAGTTAGTGCTCAACGATTCCTTGTTCTTTCTTCTGTCGGGCCCCGCGAGAGAGAATTTTGAAAGCATGTGTTGAAATCAGATATTCCTATTAAGTGCATAAGTTGTACTTCAAGGGATTTTGAAAGAAGAAGAAGATTTAATGTGAAATGGGCCCAGCCTGGCCGAGGCGGCCTCACCACACAGCCGATAACCTCCCCGGGGCCCGTCCCGACATTTTTTTGTTTCAGAGGTTTCCTCCTATCTTTCACCGTACAGGAGATTAGCGCATGCAGACAAACAAAAAACAAACAAACAAACAAACCAAAACTTTCTTTTATTGGTTCACGAGTTATCAAATAGTGACCACGATATTCGTCATGGGTGTGTGTCTGTCTGTCTGTCCGCAGCATAACTGCCCGATGATATCATACAATCTTGATGAAACTTGGGTGGGAGGTTGATATCATGATCTAGTTGTGTCCTGCCTAGAGTGGGCGTATTGCGCCCATTGTGGGTGGAGCCACGCCCAAAAAAGATGTCAGTAGTGTATATATGTTGCTTCTGGGACACTCTCATTTTCCCATTGACTTACATGTTAATTTTTCCCCTCCCTCATTGCCCCTAAACACCTCTATTTCTCTCACCCTGTTCTTTACGAACCTTCTAACCTTTTGACATGTTATCCTTATTCATTAGACCACTTAAACAATGGTCCTTCTGTGTGAACCTGTGATCCTTCTGACCTTATGGACCTTTTAACCGTTTACTCTTAATATCATCTGGTGAATCATCTTTGGCCCACTCACACAACGACCCTACAAATATTTGTTTATGCGTGGGAAATAATTTAATTCTCTTGCCACTCTCTTCACCATCTAATATATTAACAAAAAATATGTTTGAGTTTGGTTCTTTATTAAGATATTTTAACTGAGCTAAGATAAAATGGTAAACCTCCCTCAATGTTCTTGTTTGAGCGCCTCCAGTGCCACATACCATTTTTAAATTAAAGTATATATTTTCCTGACAACCATCAAAGTTTTCCGTCCACTCAAAAATATTTCCATCTTTTTTACCCAATTCACCGGTATTTAAATTAATTCTCTTATTTGTTTTGTAAATTGTTTTACCAGTTGTCTTTTCAATTATACCTATTTGATATTTTTCACATTCGTTATGTTTACCATTTATATACCAAGGTTGATTACACCTCCACTCTTTAGTCTGGTTGGTACTTGGTTCTATCATTTATATAATAGTAAAAAAGGCGGCGGTAGCCCGTTAAAATCCCCAACCCCCCCTTTTTAACTTATCACTTATATATATCTTATCACTTATATATATCTTATCACTTATGTATATCTTATCACTTATATATATCTTATCACTTATATATATCTTATCACTTATATACTTATATAACCATAAGGGAGACTATCAATTCCATTTTCTAAAATAAACCTCTTATCATCAAAAGCCCCCAATGCTTTCTTATTTATCTCTTCTGAATATAATTGATGTTTATAACTTCTTATTCCATTAATCTTTCGAAACTCTTCTTTCTTTGTTGTTAAACAGTTATAATAATCATTAAAGTTTATTGTTTCTTTAATGACATTTTTCTTTATGCCTTTTAACTTCTTATCAGTTTTTTCAACGTTATTCACAATGTATTTATAAGCATAAGCCTTAGACCTCAATCCCACAAATTCACTCATTACATTTCCTCCTAATTCATCCTTAAACTTTCCAATCACCTTTTTATTTTTAGAAGAGAACAACTCACTCTCTGGACTGTAATTACTAGTGTCATAGATATTAATGTCCTTTTTCATGTCTGAATAAACATCATCAGTATTAATTTGCAAAATAAAACTATCTGTATCCATATAAAGTAGATTAACATCATTTTGATATTTCTTCCTCAAGTTATTATAAAAGTAATCATACATTAATGACTTTGATAAATCAAGAATTGATGTTCCAATATAAATAGGTTTGTTCATTTCAATACTCTCTTTAATCAAATGGATCGCACAAAAGTTCTCAGTAAAGACCTCAGCTCTAGTAAAACTCGGTCTATTAATTAATTTTGATGCTTGTTCCCAAGATGTTGATAGTCTGATATTTTGTCTTTTCCTCACATTCTCCATGGTCTTACCAAAGACCGCATTATTCATCAATTTATAAAAGTCTTTCTCAAAATCAGTTTTTGACTCTGTTCTTCTTTGTGTATTAAAATCAATGTACCCCTTCAACCAATGACTTTGATTGAACTTTAGAACCCTATGGATCTTCTCTACTCTTAGACCTTTTGATAAATATTGTCGCAAATTTCTTTGGTGTAGAACATAATTTTTCTTGTTATATAATGTAGTAAGTAATTTTTCTGTTGATTCACCTATATTAAATGATTGTTGATAATCACTTAACCACTCCTTCTTTGGACTTTCCTTTTCACAAGCAAATGGGAGATCTTTGTGTAGGTTATGAAGTTCCTCTGGATATTTCAAATCGACCTCAAAATAATAACCAACCTTTGAATCATCCAATTCTTTTTGTGTAGAGATACATACATCTTGTAAAACCTTTTTGTAATCTTTTTCCTTTACCCATCTAAGTTTTCCATAAGGAAGAGCCTGAGACATTGCCCAGCCATACAGGTTGTTCACATCATAATACATCAAGTAGGAGCTCTCTACCGATGGATCATAATTTGGAATGTACTTGTTATTTGCTTTAGCATATCTCTTTGAACAGACTTGTGAAATTCCTCCTCTCTTTGCCTTTTCAATCATCAAAAGCATATCAACATCGGTTATCAAATCCAAATCTTGTTTTGTCATTTTTAACATCGCGCTCCAAGCCAATCCAGGAGCAGTGTAATAGTGAGCAGGATCCAATCCATATCCAGAATGACAGATTGTTCTGAAAGCCTCAAACACATCAGCCAACAAAAGCACATCAGTTTTGAGGTACAAATCGTGATACTCACCAAGATTCTTAATGTTATATTTTTTCCAAACATTTTGTGCGTGTACATAATCTTTATCAGATATATGACTATTATTTAATTTGTTATATAAATTTTCTTTTAAAGGAAGTTGTGTTTCATTGAATCTCTCAAATGAGTCCATATAGTCATAGGGGTAAATTCCCTTTTGTGTTAGAAAATCTTTATCTAAAAAATACTCTGAAAGACATGGAAACTCTTTTAGATTTTGAACCAAGTTAGCCAATGGACTTGCCATGAATTTAAATGTATCAAGAAATCTGATATGAGTAATAGGAGATGTGTGAATTGTTTTTGTGAATGAAATGTATTTCTGATCCGTGTTTGGAATTGCTGAGATACTTCCAGAAGTCTTTGAGAGTTCCTGGATAAATAGATGTGTATCATAATGAGCGTTGTTATGAAGAAAGACAGGAATGAAAGAGGGGAGTTGATAATTAATATTACAACTTTGATGAGCCGGACCTCTATATTTACCAGTGAGATGACAATGGTCTCTAACCTTTAGAACTTTACCAATTTTCTCCTCACAAATATGACAGACATTGTTTTTTATAAATTCTCTTTTTTCTTTACTTGTTAAGGACATTGGTTTATTGGTTTCTCTCATTATCTTGGTTAATCGAACACAGTCTTTTTCTAGTCGTTTCACAAACTCCTCTGGGGCATTTGAGCCTCTATACACCTCTAACTTGTTATATTTATCACCAACGGATGATTTGATATAATAACAAAAACCACAAGGAGTATGTTTTTGATATTTATTTGTGTATGATTCTTTTGGATCTGGAGAAGCAGTATCTATTTTTTCTAAAATACTTTCAAAATCAGCATATATAACAAATGGATGTTTTATTGTTTTCTTTTCATCTTTGAATGTGATCTTTGAGCCTTTTTTAGGCATGTTGATTACCGTTGATTTATGTTCACCACAATAATTTGAATGTTTATCTAATCTTTCTTGTGTATGGAAGAAGTTAAGACAACGCATACAAATATATATTTTATTTGTTCTTTTACATACTTGTGGTTTTATTAATTTTGTAATATCTTTGATGTATGTATAATGTGAATTTTCGTCTGAATTAAAATATAGAAGATTAATATGAGTTTGTTTACAATTGTCAGAAAGCTTTAAAACCTGAATGTTGTTTGTTTCTGTTAGACCATAAACATTAACTGATAAATTATTCAACTTTTCAAATTTAGGAATATCATTTAAAGTCATCGGAAACTTCAGATCTTTCGTATTTAATGTATTCTCATATTTTTTATAATGAGATACTCTTTCATCATGAAAATGTGGAGGATGTAAGTGTGCTAGAATAGACCAGAGAAAACATTTATTGTCTTTATTTTTGATATTGATAACTGCTTTTCTATTTTTGATAACACTGGGTAAATCAATGTAAGAAGAAGCTTTTAGAGGATCTGATTTAAGAATATGAATGTCTATGTAAATAATTTTTCCTATATTGAATCCACTTCCTACGATTGAATTATCCACATCTTGCTCTTGTTTAATAAGTTCATCATAGACTCCTGATGTTTTAAAATCTTGATATGAAGATATAAAGTGTGGCTCAGTTCTCATGTATGGTGTATCTATAACTCCTTCGTCCTTTGTCATTTCTAATTTTACTCCCATATAAAATTTAAGTGGTTTCATTTCTTTTAGTGTTTTTTCAATCAACGTTTGAACAGCAGGTTTAACTATTTCTACAGCATCAACTATAGACTCTGGTTCAGGAGGTTTGAAGTTAAAGACTTTAATTTTAATATGTCCTTTGAATGCACCATCAGAGTTTTTAATAGTAAACAATTTTGACAAGTGTTTGTTAGTTTTAAGATGGGCTTTAAACCCCTTCTTGAGGATGGTTGTTTTACAGACCTTACAATGTTTTGTTTTAGGTGGAAGAGGGGAAAGTTTGTTAAGAATGTTGTATGTATGTTTTGCGGTGAGAATATGTTGTTTATAATATTTTACTTCCTTCTCGCAAGTATCACAATAAACCATATTTATAGCGTGAGAAAACGTGGTGTTTTATATATATCACTGTGCTTAAAATAAAACACTTTTGAGCTTTACAGCTCCGTTTTATATATATCGCTGTGCTTAAACTAAAACACTTTTTCACTCAGAATCATCTAAGTCATAACTATCACATGAATACTCAGAATCATACTCAGAGTCATCAATAAAGCTACTCTCATAACTATCATTTGAGCACAAACTATTAGTATCATAACTATCATCTGTGTTCAATGAAATACTATCATCACCATCGTCCGAGTTCAATGAAATACTATCATCACTATCGTCCGAGTTCAATGAAATAGTAAAATCTTCACTGCTGTAATGACTCATATTTAATTAGCAGAAAAAACCTTTCCATCGATACCAATATACTTTCTTTCATTAACGGATTCAATCTCTATATTTTTAATATCAAAAGTTATCTTTAAATAATCTCTAACTATCATAGAACGAAATGACATTTCACCAGAAATATTAACATCATTCATTTTACTTAGATCTACACCCTTTGGATTATTAAAGTAAATACAAATTTCTCCACGAGTATTGTTGATGGTCTTATCATTCTTTTTCAAAGTATCATGGTCAATCACTTTTTCAAGCTTTGAATAAATTGCCAGGAGTAGAGGAGAAACTTTTGTTAGATTTACTTTAATGGATGTCTTTCCAGGTATAGTTAGAGCTCTTCCTTTAAATGAAATAGAGGGGCTCATGTTATTTTCCATAACTGGTTTTACCCAAAAATTTCCATATTTATCTTTGTTCAATTTAACATCTTTGACATATTTTTCTATATCTTCCACCGAAGTAGAGATTGATTGAAATTTGTCTTTTGTGCTTTGAAACATTGTATTTATTAATGAATAAACTTGCGTTTAGTTTAAGTAAAAATTTACCATATAAATATGATAAGTTCTGAAGGATATTTAGAATTTCCAGACTCTCCATATGATAAATTAGAGAATTGTCCGGCTTGTGATAGAATAGGGCTTAATAATGAGGGTTCATATAAACAATGTATTTTCTGTGATTTAATTTTAATTAATGATAATAAAAAATATAAAAATATATATAACTCTTTTAAATTAGAACCAAAAATGAATTACTTTACAAGATTAATAAGAGAGATGAATGTTAAGTATTGTGATGATAATACACCATTTCTTTCAAGGGAAGAGACTATTTGTATTGAGGAAATGTATAAGGGTTTAATGATATTTATTATTCAAAATAATTTTAATGGAAATGTTAATACAAGATACTATATAAATAAAATAATGAATTATTTTGAAATTAAACCCGAACTCAGGATAAAATATAGAGTTTCTAAAATAGCTCAAAAAAAGTTAGATGACTTGTTTTCCAAATATATAAATGAATGATTTTTTACCCGTTTGGGAAAATAAGATAAAATTTAATAACCATAAAAACATTCCAAATTCATTGAGATGTCTAATAGTTGGTTCAAGCGGATGTGGGAAAACCTGTTTACTTTTAAAGATGCTCCTTGGTCCTAATTTTTTAGATTATGATAATTTAATAATTTTTACAAAGTCAAGTTTTCAACCCGAGTATCAACTACTCTCACAGGGTTTTAATGCGGGTCTTAAAAAGGAAGACATTATCGGTTTATTTAAACTTCAAAACAAACTAAATGATTATAATATTGAAGATATAATACAATTATTTTGTGATACACAGAAATCAAAATCGAAACCAAAACCCATAACTTGTATTCTCAGTGATAATACGGATGATATACCTTCACCTCAAGATTTAGATAAATCAAAAAAGAACCTCGTCATCTTTGATGATTGTGTTAATGAGAGAAACCAAACAGTAATGGATAGCTACTATACAAGAGGGAGACATTCTTCTTGTAATTGTATATATCTTAGTCAATCATATTTTCAACTCCCTCGACGCTCAATAAGAAACAATGCCAATACTTTTATTTTATTTAAGTTAAATTCAATAGATGTAAATAATTTTTGGAGAGATAATTGCTCTACGTTATGTAGTAAAAAAGAATTTGAAAATTATATGAAACACACGATTGAAAAATATAAATATATTGTTGTGAAACAAGATGAGATATTAAAGGATGTATTTTTATTTTAAACATAATTACATATATAAATGACAACAATTATGATTAACCTTGTGGGTAAATCTGCTTCTGGAAAGAACTTTCATAAATCTAAACTCTTGAATAGTAAAAATGAAAAGATTGTAAGTTTTTTTTTAAAACACCCTATGATTCGTTTTGTGAGTACTACAACCAGAGCAAAGCGACCAGGAGAAGTAGAAGGGAAAGATTATTACTACATTTCAATGGAGGAACATATGCGATTGAGGAACGAAGGTCAAATATTTGAGGAGGTCTCTCTTGGTTCTACAAAATATTCACATTGTAAGAGTGAGTTAAATAAAGTAAAATCTAATGGTCTTGGGATTTTAGAAACTAATCCTGAAGGAATGAGACAAATTATTAAACAATTGTGTGGTGATGGAGTTAAGATTTTATCATTCGGTTTTGATATCGATGAGGAGACTCAACGCAAACGTATGAAAAGCAGAGATACAAGTATTAGTGAAGAAGAAATAACAACTCGTATTAATACCAATAAAGAATTTGATGAAATATTTAAAGAAAAAGATTTATTTCAACACATTTACTATAATGATGAAGAAAAGGAAAATTTTCCCATTGACCTTTACAATTCATTAAATGATATTTTTCAATAAATAAATACAGAAAATGAATACCGAAGAAAGAGAAAGAAAGTTTAAGGAACATCAACAATTAGTTTCAAAAGTTGTTAAACAACAGGAAGAGATAAAGAAGAAACGGAGACAGAAACTAACTGGTGAAGAAGCCTTTGAAAGAAAACAAGAGAAATTTTTTAAACCGCTTTTAAAAACTCAACACCCTACAGTTCCCACGGTAGAATTTACTCCGAAAAAACTTCAAATGCTCAAAGATTTTAGTCAGATAACAAAACAAGAACTTGGTAAATTAGAATATGATGACGAGGGATTATTTCGGAAACTTGAGGAGGTAAATCAACCCCCTAATTATGTTGTGGAAGCTCTTCAAAACAATGAATATTCGGCGGGTTCAAAAACCAGAGCAGGTCTCATTCCAACAGAAGAACCAGCAGTGTTTCATCTTGTGGAAGAAAAGGTATTGATATTTAATGATGAATTGATGTTCTTGAGTTCTACTCAACCAAATGTTAAATTAACTCCAAGATTAATGTTTCTTCTAACAAACCCCGGATTCAGCGGTTCAAAATATTTTGAGGAACCACTTGATATGGAAAGAGAGGAAGATAGGGTATATATTGAGTTGTTAAATGCACTTGATTATGGAGTTTCTGTTGCTGGTAAAAGTAAGAAGAATGAGAAGGAGAAACATATTATTGATGCTTTCAGTAAACTTGGTTCAGGTGTTAGTTTTCTTCCAAATGACCCATCACAATTAGTTAATAGGCTATTATTGTTGTTAGGTAGTAAGAAGGCTGGAAACAACAATTGTTTTAATGAATCCTCAGCCATTTTAGATCAGTTGATGAATATGAAAATAATTAATAAATGTCAATACAAAGATATTTTATTAGATATTAAATAAGATGAGAAGCACAATTCTTAGTTTTAATTTCACAACGAGCGATTACACAGCTTCATTCCCTTACCCACTACAACTTGACCCCCTTACCTCATATGAGGCTTCTTTGTTGTCAATGGAAACTTACAATACCCTTTTTAATATCACAGAGAAAAACAACAAGTTTAGTTATAATCCAGGAAGTGGATATAAAACTATAACCGTTTCACCCGGAGCTTACGAGATTTCTCAAATATCTTCAGAAGTCTCTCGCCTTATGAAAGAAAAAGGTGATGAACCAAAAAATATGGTAATAGATATTCAAAAACACACTTCAAAATCAACGGTTAAGCTTAAAAATAATTATAAAGTTGATTTCACAATTGAAAATTCGTTCAGAGAGCTATTGGGTTTCTCTTCAAAAAAGATTGAAACTAACGGGACGTTTTACAGTGATAATGTTATCCAAATATCCTCCGGTATAAATTCAGTATTAATTCATTGTGATTTGATTGATGGTGCTTATAACGATGGAATAAGAACAAATACAATATTTTCATTCAGTGCATACTCAACCCCGATTGGTTATAAATTTAATATGGAACCAAAAAATCTTGTCTATTTACCTGTGTCAGGAAAAACCATATACAGAGTAAATTTTAGGATAACCGACCAAGATAATCGTATGATATCCTTTAATGATGAAATTATATCCATCAGAATTCACCTACGTGAAGTTTTTCAATAAATAAATAATGGTTATTGTGAGAAAACACGAGTTGGGAAAATATAAAATAATTACAGGGGAGGGCATGTACCTTTCACCATACTATACAAGGTATGTGGGTAAAGGATACTATAAACCTAAGAGACAACGAGGTGTAGGTCATCAATTTCGAAATAAAGGAGATGGGATAATTGATACTCTAATGGGTATTGGTTCAACCATCCTTAAACATAAAGACCTAATTGGTTCAACTGCTTCTGCCGTGGGTTCAGTTGCGGGTGCTATAAAGAGTATAAAAGATGCTCAAAAGGAGTCTCATAAATTACAAGCAATCAAAGAAATAAAAAAAGGTAAAACTCAACTATCTTCACAAGAACGACAAAAAATCATTAAAATACTTGGGTCAGGGTTTCAACAATTTTAATGCTATATAAATACAAGTATGGAAGCGATTGATAGTATCTATGATTTGGATGATACGATTATCATTTCAAACTCCACTAAAAAGGAAGACTATTTTAAGGTAAATGCTATAACAGGAACAGACTGGAATTCAAACGGAACAAAAAGTTTTGAAATAAATAATCAACAAACTTACTTGAATATAGCTGATAGTTTCTTGCTGTGTAAATTTAAATTCACTAAGGCTGCGAATAATACTAATGCTACACTCGTAAATGATTTCTTCTGGAAAATGTTTGACAGTGTCCGCCTGTATATTGGAACACAAGAGGTTGAAGCGGTTGATTATGTCTCTGCTACATCTGAAATGATGAAATTTACACTATATTCGTTTAGTGATAGAATGGGTAAGGGAGCTGTTGAAGGTTTTATTCCTGATATGTCAACGGGAACAAATGCTGACCCCGGTTATAGTCAAAGGAAGTCAATGTATAATGATGAAACAAAAGCAGAGAATAGTTTTACCGTAGCAGTACCTCTTAAAGGTATATTTGGATTTTGTGATTATGATAAAGTTTTGTATGGGCTTAAAATTAGATTTCAACTACAAAGGAATGATAATGTAAATAGATTGCTTTTTGGGGATGAAAATGCTTTTGGAGACAACAATAAATTTGTTATTAATGATTTGTGTTGGTATATCAGTGAATATACTCCTAATCTTAAAACGGAAGAGATGTTAAATAGAAGACTTAACTCAAAGAAACCGCTAAATGTATCATACCTTAAAAGAAGATGTCAACACGTTAAACTGGAACACACTACCTACACTTGGAATTTGGGTGTTCTTCAAGGAAAGCCACGATACCTCTGGCTCATTTTTAAAAAACCAGATGGAGAGGACGGTACTAATAAGAATAATGCCCTGAGTGATAATGCTAAGGTGAAACAACTTCGGGTTTCTCTTGATGGCACATTTTATCCGCGAGATAGATTGGAAATTGATTGGGAAAAAAATGATTATGCGGAAGCCTACAAGTCCTACCAAAAGGTGTGTGAAAGTAATGGTAATAATGATCCTATTTTGGATATGGTTGCGTTTCAAAAACTTTATACAATCTACGCAATTGACCTGAGTTCTCAAAAGGAAACTATAAAGTCTAATCGAGTGGATACTTCTCTATACATTGAAAGAGGGGAGAGTGAAGAGGTTAATGCATATTGTTTGCTTTTGGAGGAAACAGAATTACAGATTAATACAGATAATGGTGTTATGATTAATATCACATAGGTTTTTTCTCATAAATAAATGGTTGGGGTATATGTTAATCAAATCAATCTTAATAAATTAACATCTTGTATTCAAAATCAAAAGCCTTGTATTATTAATGTTAATACAATTCAAAGAAAAGGAGCTGTAAGAATTGATGTTTTACTCACACACACACAAGTAAAAACACTAAATGATGTTGGATCACTTAAAATTAAAATGACGAAACCTATGTTAAAGAAATATTCAATAGACGAGTCAAGAGGAGGATTTCTCCCGTTTCTAATTCCTTTATTTGCTGGTTTAAGTGCGGCGGGAGCATTGACTGGTGGTATTTCAGCAGCGGTAAAAACTGCTAACGAAAGGAAGGCACAACTAAAAGCTCAAAAAGAATTGGAAAGACATAACAAGGAGTTGGAGAAACAAATTAGTGGAAGTGGTGTAATTGTAGATTTTGCTCAAAAACTTGAAAGTCTACCTGATAAAGCTAGATTGTTGGTTGGAGATATGCTTTCCTCTATCGCTCAAGCGGGTGTTAAACTAACTAAACGGGGTAATGGATTGTATCTTTCTCATAAATAAATGGATAAATGGTTTAAACAATTTGGAAAGAATACAACGTCAAATATCGAACTAGCTAAGTATTGTAAAACACTAAAAATTGATAATGTGGTTATTTGTATGAGAGATGAATTAATACATATAAATAAGAATACAAAGAATATTATTATGAATTTAGACACACAGAATGGTTCTCATTGGGTTTGTATTCATAATAGTCAGGATAAATATTATTTTGATAGTTATGGTATGCCACCACCTGTTGAAGTAATACAATTCTTACAGAATGGTGTTTATCAAACATTTCAAGTTCAAGAAATTAATTCTAAATGTTGTGGTCAATTATGTTTATATGTATTATTTCAACTCAACAATAATGAAAATTTTTATGATATCATTTTTAATCTAATATAAATGACTTATGTTGGAAAAGATGGTTCTATCTTTGGAAAATCCTCTCAGGATATTGATTTATCAAATTATTATACAAAGGCACAGGCTGAACGACAAAAATATAGTGTAAGTAAAAATATTAATATGAAGAATACTTATAAATTAATCAATTATCCAAACCCTACAGATGCGAATGACTTAATTAGATTTAGTGATTTATCACAATATATATTTTTAAAGAAAACAGCACGTTTTGTTAAACAAGTAAAATTTACAACCACAACACCTGCTTATACTGACCATACACCTTTCCTCATTGAATTTAACTACCTGCTTACAATTGAATTTTATAAAGAAGGACATATAGTTAATATGCGAATTAATAAATGGGGGTACGATATGCCTGATTTAGGGTATAATTGGTCTTTTTCAATAAACATAGAAGACCTACATGATTTGAATCAGTCTCGTAAAGAAGAATATTATCCACTTGGTGAGGATATGGATTTATGTGGAAGTACAATTAATAAACAACAAATACATGGTTTTAAGAAAAGAAAAATATATGATAGTATAGCGATGGTTAGCATGACAAAGAAGGAAGGTCATGAGATAAGGATAGAAAGCCGAGGAATACAAACCGATTTGGTAGTGGGAAGATGGGGTGGTATTACCTGTCATAATATTAATCTCACATATATTTCTGATACATAAATGGCAGGAAGAAGACTACAAGAGAATTATAATTTTTGTATTCAAGGATACCTACAAGAAAAGGGTGCTCGGTATTACATACCTTATGATTTGGAGCATATACATGGGAATTTTGTCATAAAAAACTGGCCTTATACTGATATTGTTAAACCCACAAATAGAGACTTGTTTAAAGTATTAAATAAAAATGAACTTCTCAAAGTTATGAAATATAAAACTCTTTTAGAAATCGTCAACAAATCTTATTGGTATCCTATTATGAGAAAAATAATTATAGATACAAGAATATCTCAAAATCCAGATGAGTATATGTATAATATTCTTTGGGGTTTAAACTCAAGGGTAGCAAGGGATGAGGAAGGAGTTGAAGAAGAGAAGGAGAAAAGAGAGAAAAGAGAGAAGGAGGAGAGGGAACAAAGAGAGAGGGAGGAGAGGGAGATGGAAATCAGAGCGATTCAAAAAAGAGTGGATGTATTACAGCAAGAAGATCAATCTCAACTCACCGAAGAGGAAAATAAAGAAAGAATGAATGCTGTGAAAATATTGATATCAAAAATTGCTAAGATAAATGAGGAAGGAGTTAAAGAAGAGAAGGAGGAAAGAGAGAAAAAGGAGAAGGAGGAAAGGGAGAAAAAGGAGGAGGAGAGGGAGGAAAGGGAGAAAAGAGAGAAAAAGGAGAAGGAGGAAAGGGAGAAAAAGGAGGAGGAGAGGGAGGAAAGGGAGAAAAGAGAGAAGGAGGAAAGGGAGAAAAGAGAGAGGGAGGAAAAATATAAAAAGATTGAAATCAGTGAGATTAATAAAAGATTGAAGGTATTACAGCAAATAAATCAAACTCAACGCACTGAGGAGGAAAATAAAGAAATGAGAAGTCTAATGAAAATATTATTTTCAAGAATAACGACGTCAATGTCTTCAGTTTCAGGGAGGAGATTTAAACGAGAAAGTGGGGATAAAGAAGAAGAAGAAGGAAAAGATTATGTGGTTGATGATGTCGGTGTAATTGACTTTAGTTAGTTTTATTTGTAAATAAATGGAGGAGAGAGTGAAGGCATTCCTTAGGATTCTTTATGTTTTAAAAATCAAGATTGAAATGTATATGTTGAAAACCAAAAAGGTTTTGATACTCTGTCGGAATTTTTCTGATAAATAAATATGAGTTATTGTCTCAAATGTAAAAAGAAAACTAAATCTAAAAATATCTCTTATGTTAAAGCTAAAAATAATAGAGTTTGTCAAAAAGGAATATGTCAAGTGTGTGGCTCTAAAAAGTGCCAATTCATCTCTCCTAAAAGAGGAGGAGACATACAAAAGTTTCTGTCAGGAAGTAAATTTACAACAACTGGAATTCCAGGGGAATTACACCTTCCAGGGTATTCTTTCTGTAGTCCAGGAACAAACTTGGATAAAATATTAGATGAGGCTGACAATCCTAAACCTTGGTCCAGACCAAAAAATAGGGTTGATGAAGTGTGTATGAAGCATGATATTGCTTATGGGGATACCACCACATTGGATGAAAAACATGAAGCAGACAGAGAAATGTTGTATAATTTGTCTTTGATACGAAATCCGACATTGAGAGAGAAAGTTGATAGGTTTATTGTGAAAAAAATGATAAGTGTTAAATTGAAACTTGGTCTTGGTTATTTCCCAAAAAACTATTAAACTCCAATGATGTTATCAAGACTGAGGAGCTTTTGGCTAATGAATTACATAAACCGCGATGGAATCTCCCGCGATGAAGCTATCTCTGAGGGCCTTTCACTCACTCACCGCAGGCAGGTAGGTGGTCTTTCTGTCTTCTACCGACTCCTCTCCGGCCTTGCACCCCCAGCTCTCTCTGTGCTCTGTCCCCCAAATATTCCTACAGGTCGCACAAGATCTGCCAGCAACCCTCTGATGGTTAAACTGCCGAAATCTCGGCTCTCTGCTCACCTTCACTCTTTCATTCCTCTTTTCTCCCGCCTCTGGAACAAACTCCCTCACTCCCTTCAATCCCACTCCTCCCTCCAGGTCTTTAAAACAGCTGTTCACCACCATCTCTTATCTTCCCCCATCCAAAACCTTGACCTTTTCTACCCCCGCTAATTCACCCCAGATCCACCTTGTTTGAAATTCCAACTTCTTTCCTGGAAGTCCTGGCAGTGTCCATATGTTTTATACCTCTCCCACTGCCCCCTTCCCACGCCCCCCCCCCCCAAAGCCCTCGCCCTCTCTCAGATCTCTCGATGTCTCCATGTCTCTCGGTCCCTGCTCTCAAATGTTGTGTTTGTGTCCTTCCCCCTCTCTCCCCATCTTGTCTACCGCTCCCTATGTTATATGTTTTATGTGTCGGTTTGTCTTTCTGTGTGATTAATGTTCGCTCTTTCACGAGCCTCGATCTTGTATACAAAAAAAAAACCAAAAAAAAAACCTATAATCACAAAGTTTAAAAGAAGGAAAGTTTATTCTAAATACACCGACCACATATGGTCCGCTGATTTAATCGAACTAAATAATGATAAGGGATACAGGTATGCTTTAACCATTATTGATTTGAGGAGTAGATTTGCCTGGGTTGTCCCTTTAAAAAATAAAAGGGGTGATACTTTAATGTTAGCCTTTAAGCTAATATTTGATCGGGATAAAAGGAAACCAAAGAAGTTATGGACTGATGAGGGAACAGAGTTCTATAACAAAATATTCATTAAATTTCTTAAGGGGAAGGGTATTAAATTATACAGCACCTTTAATGAAGGAAAGGCAGTTGTTATTGAGCGTTTTAATCGTACTTTAAAAGAGAAATTATATAAAAAATTCACACAACTCGGTTCTCAAAAATGGGTGTATTTAATTCAGGATATTGTAGATAATTACAATAATACAGTTCATTCATCAACAAAATCAAAACCATCAGAAACATTTACAAAATTAGAATATGAAAAGGAGATTAATTTGAGAAAGCCCAAGTTTAAAGTTGGTGATATTGTAAGAATATACAAATGGAAAAGTCATTTTGAGAAAGGTTATACACAAAAATGGACTCGTGAATTATTTAAAATCATTGATGTAATGGATACAGTCCCTTGGACCTACAAATTATATGATTTAAATGGAGAAGAAATCTTGGGTTCATTTTACTCGCAAGAATTACAAAAAACACAAGTAAGCAGCTAATACCCTTGAAAATAATAAATAAATAAATAAAATGTAATGGGGATACGTTTTAAAATCTGTGAACCCCAAACACAGAATCCCACAACTTTTTAGTTGGGGCTTAACTTTTGTGTGTGTATAATGGGGATACGTTTTTAAATCTGTGAACCCCAAACACAGAATCCCACAACTTTTTAGTTGGGGCTTAACTTTTGTGTGTGTATAATGGGGATACGTTTTTAAATCTGTGAACCCCAAACACAGAATCCCACAACTTTCCAGTTGGGGCTTAACTTTTGTGTGTGTATAATGGGGATACGTTTTTAAATCTGTGAACCCCAAACACAGAATCCCACAACTTTTTAGTTGGGGCTTAACTTTTGTGTGTGTATAATGGGGATACGTTTTTAAATCTGTGAACCCCAAACACAGAATCCCTCAACTTTCCAGTTGGGGCTTAACTTTTGTGTGTGTATAATGGGGATACGTTTTTAAATCTGTGAACCCCAAACACAGAATCCCACAACTTTTTAGTTGGGCCTTAACTTTTGTGTGTGTGTGTATGTGTGAGTGAGTCATAATAATATACAAACCCTAACCCAACCCCAACCCTAACCCAACCCCATCCCTAACCCAACCCCATCCCTAACCCAACCCCATCCCTAACCCAACCCAATCCCATCCCCAACCCAACCCCATCCCTAACCCAACCCTAACCCAACCCCATCCCTAACCCTCACATTCAAAATCCCACCCAAACCCTAACATAATCTTTCTTTTCTTCTTTTTTTAAATACGTATTTCTTTTTTTTTTTTTCCTCTTCCTCCAATTCTGTCTTTCAAGGCTTTCAAGTTTGAAGAAGTAGAAATGGGAAGAAAGAATTTTCCAGCATTTTCTTCCTCGAACTTTCTTGATATTGCTTAAATCAAGCGTCATTAAATAAAGAACATTGTTCATTGCTTTAGAATCCAAAGAGTCTCCAAGAGGAACCCCACAGGTAGAGTCTCCAAAATAAAACCAACTTTCCAAGTTCCCAAGGTATAACCACATTCCTGTTGAGCCTCCAAGATAGGTATCACATTCCGAGTCATCAAAACAAAACCCCCATTCCGAGTCTCCAAAAATATAACCATCTTTCCAAGTCCCCAAGGTAGAACCACAATTTTCAGAAATATTGGGGGTTTCCGTGATAAGTCTCACATAGTATAACTGCGGACCATCAGGGAAAACTTCCCTTTCCCAATTTTTTAGGGTTTCTATGATGTGTCTCACATAGTATAACTGCGGACCATCAGGGAGAACTCTCCTTGCCCAATTTTTTAGGGTTTCTATGATGTGTCTCACATAGTATAACTGCGGACCATCAGGGAGAACTCTCCTTGCCCAATTTTTTAGGGTTTCTATGATGTGTCTCACATAGTATAACTGCGGACCATCAGGGAGAACTCTCCTTGCCCAATTTTTTAGGGTTTCTATGATGTGTCTCACATAGTATAACTGCGGACCATCAGGGAGAACTCCCCTTTCCCAATTTTCAGAAATTTGTGGGTCTCCAATGTATGACTTGTATTCTGGCTCATCAAGGTAGAACTTGTTCAGTGGGTTTTGTTTTGATAACTCACAACAAGTATCATCATGGTAAAACTCTTTTTCAGGATTTTGTGGATCTCCAAGGTATAACTCTTTGGCTGGGTCATCAAGGTAGAACTCGTTCTGGGGGTCTTGGTTGTTCAAAATGTCTTCAAACAAAAAAATTACTTCATCCCAAGTTGTGTTAAAAGCAGAATTTTCATTTCGTATCTCAGATACAATTTCCTGTGAAAGAAAATAACAATGTATTAATTTAATACAATATTTTTATTTGTATAAATCAAGCTCTATGAATATTAAAATAAACTTTGTTAACTCTTACACGAGTCTCATCTAAAAAAAAAAAAAATTAAAATAAATAATTAAATTAATAATTAATTAAATAAATAAATAAATAAATAAATAAACAAACTTACCTCCATTGATAAGAGGTTCGAGTCCAGTTCATCAATCTGAAGGTTGAGTTCTACACAGGTAGTAGGACTCCAAGGAATAGCAAAGTTATCCCATTCCATTTCGGCATAGTAGTCCATTCTCAAGTGAAGCAGAAAGCGTGTTTGAAAAAGTCTGTGTGGTCGGTGCCTTTTATAAGGACTGGGTGTGTCGTTTCCTGTGGAAATTCCCTGGGCGTGTCTTAACTCGAAATGATGTGATGGGAATTCCCTGAAAATGATGTAATGTATTACCTGGAAATGATACAATGCTAAAGAGTTTATAAAGTGGGTGGGGCTTAGCAAAAGTGGGCGGGGCCTAACAAAAAGTGGGCGAGGCTTAGCAAAAGCTGGCGGGGCTTAGCAAAAAATGGGCAGGGCTTATCAAAAGTGGGCGGGGCTTCGCAAAAAGTGGGCGGGGCTTAACAAAAGGGGGCGGGGCTTACCAAAAAGTGGACAGAGCTTAACAAAAGGTGGACAGAGCCTACCAAAAAGTGTGTGGCACTGGAGGCGCTCAAACAAGAACATTGAGGGAGGTTTACCATTTTATCTTAGCTCAGTTAAAATATCTTAATAAAGAACCAAACTCAAACATATTTTTTGTTAATGTATTAGACGGTGAGGAGAGTTGTAGGAGAATTAAATTATTTCCCATGCATAAACAAATATTTGTAGGGTCGTTGTTTGAGTGGGCCAAAGATGATTCACCAGATGATATTAAGAGTAAAAGGTTAAAAGGTCCATAAGGTCAGAAGGATCACAGGTTCACACAGAAGGACCATTGTTTAAGTGGTCTAATGAATAAGGATAACATGTCAAAAGGTTAGAAGGTTCGTAAAGAACAGGGTGAGAGAAATAGAGGTGTTTAGGGGCAATGAGGGAGGGGAAAAATTAACATGTAAGTCAATGGGAAAATGAGAGTGTCCCAGAAGCAACATATATACACTACTCTCGCGCACACACACACACACACACACACACACACACACACACACACACACACACACACACACGTGGATATCGCGACTTGGCAGGAATCCGTTGCACCTCTGCAAGCCGCATGTAGAGATAACAACCAACGTCGCAAACATTGACACACACGGACACACACAAACAGGCCCTTTCGGATCAGAGTAACTCAGCTCCAGCGAGGTGGAAACGAGCAGCTGTGCATGTCACCGTGCACATGGAAGGTTGTCGAACCGCACCTTCAAACCAGTTAAAACGTACACGCAAATCTTCCCACTCGTTCAAAGCTCACGTGTTGAAGTAGTACCAGGTAACCGAGGTTGATGTGCAGTTTGAAACAGCGAAGCGAAGCAACGAGAAAGAAACACGTGCTCGCCATCTTGAAGCAATGTTTCAAATGCGATAAGGAACTGTCGTTCTGTGACGTCACACAGTCGTACAGTCACGCCCATTGGTGACCTCACAATGAAAGGTTCTGTTGGCTGTCGGTTCTTATAGTCGCATTGAAATAGAATTTCATTTCGACGAAGTTTCGTTCGCTCGTCGATGATGAGCGGTCGTCATTTCTTTGCGTATATTTGCCATCACAATTACTGTTATCCCGTCATTTTAAAAATATTCTCAGCATGGTGACCAGGCATTTCCGAGCAGGCTAACCCTCTGACCGATGTAACGAATGTCTTCAGGACCGTCTATATATTATGTACGCATTTCTGCTAAATTGCACCAATCATGAGGTTGGGCAGGCCTGGGCGGATTGTTGGTTCGTTATTATTGCCAAATGATGTTACTCTTATTATTGGTGTTAATGTTATTAGTATTAATTGTTATATACTTTGTTACAATGTTATCGTTGTGTCTCTTGTTCATTTGGAAAGCCATGCCGTGGAAGGACCTATTCAGCTTCTTTCTACACACCTGAGGATGGTGTCTGTCAAAAACATTGAAAGCCTAACGAACTGAGGAAGTCACAACGATCATTCGGTTGTATCACATTCTACATCAGAACGCTCAAGCATAAGTACACAAAGAACATGGCGCACGCACGCACACACACACACACACACACACACACACACACACACACACACACACACACACACACACACACGTGGATATATCGCGACCTGGCAGGAATCCGTTGCACCTCTGCAAGCCGCATGTGTAGATAACAACCAACGTCGCAAACATTGACACACACGGACACACACAAACAGGCCCTTTCGGATCAGAGTAACTCAGCTGCAGCGAGGTGGAAACGAGCAGCTGTGCATGTCCCCGTGCACATGGAAGGTTGTCGAACCCCACCTTCAAACCAGTTAAAACATACACGCAAATCTTCCCACTCGTTCAATGCTCAAGTGTTGAAGTAGTACCAGGTAACCGAGATTGAAGTGCAGTATGAAACAGCGAAGCGAAGCAACGAGAAAGAAACACGTGCTCGCCATCTTGAAGCAATGTTTCAAATGCGATAAGGAACTGTCGTTCTGTGACGTCACACAGTCGTGCAGTCACGCCCATTGGTGACCTCACAATGAAGGGTTCTGTTGGCTGTCGGTTGCTATAGTGGCATTGAAATGGAATTTCATTTCGACGAATTTTCGTTCGCTCGTCGATGATGAGCGGTCGTCATTTCTTTGCGTATATTTGCCATCACAATTACTGTGTTATCCCGTCATTTTTAAAATATTCTCAGCATGGTGACCAGGCATTTCCGAGCAGGTCTAACCCTCTAGCCGATGTAACGAATGTCTTCAGGACCGTATATATATTATGTACGCATTTCTGCTAAATTGGACCAATCATGAGGTTGGGCAGGCCTGGGAGGATTGTTGGTTCGTCATTATTGCCAAATGATGTTACTCTTATTATTGGTGTTCATGTTATTAGTATTAATTGTTATATACTTTGTTGCAATGTTATCGTTGTGTCTCTTGTTCATTTGGAAAGCCATGCCATGGAAGGACCTATTCAACTTCTCTCGACACACCTGAGGATGGTGTCTGTCAAAAACATTGAAAGCCTAACGAACTGAGGAGGTCACAACGATCATTCGGTTGTATCACATTCCACATCAGAACGCTCAAGCATAAGTACACAAAGAACATGGCGCACACACACACACACACACACACACACACACACACACACACACACACACACACACACACGTGGATATATCGCGACCTGGCAGGAATCCGTTGCACCTCTGCAAGCCGCATGTGTAGATAACAACCAACGTCGCACACATTGACACACACGGACACACACAGACAGGCCCATTCGGTTCAGAGTAACTCAGCTCCAGCGAGGTGGAAACGAGCAGCTGTGCATGTCCCCGTGCACATGGAAGGTTGTCGAACCGCACCTTCAAACCAGTTAAAACGTACACGCAAATCTTCCCACTCGTTCAAAACTCACGTGTTGAAGTAGTACCAGGTAACCGAGGTTGAAGTGCAGTTTGAAACAGCGAAGCGAAGCAACGAGAAAGAAACACGTGCTCGCCATCTTGAAGCAATGTTTCAAATGCGATAAGGAACTGTCGTTCTGTGACGTCACACAGTCGTACAGTCACGCCCATTGGTGACCTCACAATGAAAGGTTCTGTTGGCTGTCGGTTCTTATAGTCGCATTGAAATGGAATTTGATTTCGACGAAGTTTCGTTCGCTCGTCGATGATGAGCGGTCGTCATTTCTTTGCGTATATTTGCCATCACAATTACTGTGTTATCCCGTCATTTTAAAAATATTCTCAGCATGGTGACCAGGCATTTCCGAGCAGGCTAACCCTCTGACCGATGTAACGAATGTCTTCAGGACCGTCTATATATTATGTACGCATTTCTGCTAAATTGCACCAATCATGAGGTTGGGCAGGCCTGGGAGGATTGTTGGTTCGTTATTATTGCCAAATGATGTTACTCTTATTATTGGTGTTAATGTTATTAGTATTAATTGTTATATACTTTGTTACAATGTTATCGTTGTGTCTCTTGTTCATTTGGAAAGCCATGCCATGGAAGGACCTATTCAGCTTCTCTCCACACACCTGAGGATGGTGTCTGTCAAAAACATTGAAAGCCTAACGAACTGAGGAAGTCACAACGATCATTCGGTTGTATCACATTCTACATCAGAACGCTCAAGCATAAGTACACAAAGAACATGGCGCACGCACACACACACACACACACACACACACACACACGTGGATATATCGCGACCTGGCAGGAATCCGTTGCACCTCTGCAAGCCGCATGTGTAGATAACAACCAACGTCGCACACATTGACACACACGGACACACACAAACAGGCCCATTCGGTTCAGAGTAACACAGCTCCAGCGAGGTGGAAACGAGCAGCTGTGCATGTCACCGTGCACATGGAAGGTTGTCGAACCCCACCTTCAAACCAGTTAAAACATACACGCAAATCTTCCCACTCGTTCAATGCTCAAGTGTTGAAGTAGTACCAGGTAACCGAGGTTGATGTGCAGTATGAAACAGCGAAGCGAAGCAACGAGAAAGAAACACGTGCTCGCCATCTTGAAGCAATGTTTCAAATGCGATAAGGAACTGTCGTTCTGTGACGTCACACAGTCGTGCAGTCACGCCCATTGGTGACCTCACAATGAAGGGTTCTGTTGGCTGTCGGTTGCTATAGTCGCATTGAAATGGAATTTCATTTCGACGAATTTTCGTTCGCTCTTCGATGATGAGCGGTCGTCATTTCTTTGCGTATATTTGCCATCACAATTACTGTGTTATCCCGTCATTTTAAAAATATTCTCAGCATGGTGACCAGGCATTTCCGAGCAGGCTAACCCTCTGACCGATGTAACAATGGTCTTCAGGACCGTCTATATATTATGTACGCATTTCTGCTAAATTGCACCAATCATGAGGTTGGTCAGGCCTGGGAGGATTGTTGGTTCGTTATTATTGCCAAATGATGTTACTCTTATTATTGGTGTTAATGTTATTAGTATTAATTGTTATATACTTTGTTACAATGTTATCGTTGTGTCTCTTGTTCATTTGGAAAGCCATGCCGTGGAAGGACCTGTTCAGCTTCTCTCGCCACACCTGAGGATGGTGTCTGTCAAAAACATTGAAAGCCTAACGAACTGAGGAGGTCACAACGATCATTCGGTTGTATCACATTCCACATCAGAACGCTCAAGCATAAGTACACAAAGAACATGGCTCACGCACGCACGCACACACACACACACACACACACACACGTGGATATATCGCGACCTGGCAGGAATCCGTTGCACCTCTGCAAGCCGCATGTGTAGATAACAACCAACGTCGCACACATTGACACACACGGACACACACAGACAGGCCCATTCGGTTCAGAGTAACTCAGCTCCAGCGAGGTGGAAACGAGGAGCTGTGCATGTCCACGTGCACATGGAAGGTTGTCGAACTGCACCTTCAAACCAGTTAAAACGTACACGCAAATCTTCCCACTCGTTCAAAGCTCACGTGTTGAAGTAGTACCAGGTAACCGAGGTTGATGTGCAGTTTGAAACAGCGAAGCGAAGCAACGAGAAAGAAACACGTGCTCGCCATCTTGAAGCAATGTTTCAAATGCGATAAGGAACTGTCGTTCTGTGACGTCACACAGTCGTACAGTCACGCCCATTGGTGACCTCACAATGAAAGGTTCTGTTGGCTGTCGGTTCTTATAGTCGCATTGAAATAGAATTTCATTTCGACGAAGTTTCGTTCGCTCGTCGATGATGAGCGGTCGTCATTTCTTTGCGTATATTTGCCAACACAATTACTGTTATCCCGTCATTTTAAAAATATTCTCAGCATGGTGACCAGGCATTTCCGAGCAGGCTAACCCTCTGACCGATGTAACGAATGTCTTCAGGACCGTCTGTATATTATGTACGCATTTCTGCTAAATTGCACCAATCATGAGGTTGGGCAGGCCTGGGCGGATTGTTGGTTCGTTATTATTGCCAAATGATGTTACTCTTATTATTGGTGTTAATGTTTTTAGTATTAATTGTTATATACTTTGTTACAATGTTATCGTTGTGTCTCTTGTTCATTTGGAAAGCCATGCCGTGGAAGGACCTATTCAGCTTCTTTCTACACACCTGAGGATGGTGTCTGTCAAAAACATTGAAAGCCTAACGAACTGAGGAAGTCACAACGATCATTCGGTTGTATCACATTCTACATCAGAACGCTCAAGCATAAGTACACAAAGAACATGGCGCACGCACACACACACACACACACACACACACACACACACACACACACACATGGATATCGCGACCTGGCAGGAATCCGTTGCACCTCTGCAAGCCGCATGTAGAGATAACAACCAACGTCGCAAACATTGACACACACGGACACACACAAACAGGCCCTTTCGGATCAGAGTAACTCAGCTCCAGCGAGGTGGAAACGAGCAGCTGTGCATGTCCCCGTGCACATGGAAGGTTGTCGAACCGCATCTTTAAACCAGTTAAAACATACACGCAAATCTTCCCACTCGTTCAAAGCTCAAGTGTTGAAGTAGTACCAGGTAACCGAGGTTGAAGTGCAGTATGAAACAGCGAAGCGAAGCAACGAGAAAGAAACAAGTGCTCGCCATCTTGAAGCAATGTTTCAAATGCGATAAGGAACTGTCGTTCTGTGACGTCACACAGTCGTGCAGTCACGCCCATTGGTGACCTCACAATGAAGGGTTCTGTTGGCTGTCGGTTGCTATAGTCGCATTGAAATGGAATTTCATTTCGACGAATTTTCGTTCGCTCGTCGATGATGAGCGGTCGTCATTTCTTTGCGTATATTTGCCATCACAATTACTGTGTTATCCCGTCATTTAAAAAATATTCTCAGCATGGTGACCAGGCATTTCCGAGCAGGTCTAACCCTCTGGCCGATGTAACGAATGTCTTCAGGACCGTATATATATTATGTACGCATTTCTGCTAAATTGGACCAATCATGAGGTTGGGCAGGCCTGGGAGGATTGTTGGTTCGTCATTATTGCCAAATGATGTTACTCTTATTATTGGTGTTAATGTTATAAGTATTAATTGTTGTATACTTTGTTACAATGTTATCGTTGTGTCTCTTGTTCATTTGGAAAGCCATGCCATGGAAGGACCTATTCAGCTTCTCTCGACACACCTGAGGATGGTGTCTGTCAAAAACATTGAAAGCCTAACGAACTTAGGAGGTCACAACGATCATTCGGTTGTATCACATTCTACATCAGAACGCTCAAGCATAAGTACACAAAGAAAATGGCGCACGCACGCTCGCGCACACACACACACACACACACACACACACACACACACACACACACACACACACACACACGTGGATATCGCGACTTGGCAGGAATCCGTTGCACCTCTGCAAGCCGCATGTAGAGATAACAACCAACGTCGCAAACATTGACACACACGGACACACACAAACAGGCCCTTTCGGATCAGAGTAACTCAGCTCCAGCGAGGTGGAAACGAGCAGCTGTGCATGTCACCGTGCACATGGAAGGTTGTCGAACCGCACCTTCAAACCAGTTAAAACGTACACGCAAATCTTCCCACTCGTTCAAAGCTCACGTGTTGAAGTAGTACCAGGTAACCGAGGTTGATGTGCAGTTTGAAACAGCGAAGCGAAGCAACGAGAAAGAAACACGTGCTCGCCATCTTGAAGCAATGTTTCAAATGCGATAAGGAACTGTCGTTCTGTGACGTCACACAGTCGTACAGTCACGCCCATTGGTGACCTCACAATGAAAGGTTCTGTTGGCTGTCGGTTCTTATAGTCGCATTGAAATAGAATTTCATTTCGACGAAGTTTCGTTCGCTCGTCGATGATGAGCGGTCGTCATTTCTTTGCGTATATTTGCCATCACAATTACTGTTATCCCGTCATTTTAAAAATATTCTCAGCATGGTGACCAGGCATTTCCGAGCAGGCTAACCCTCTGACCGATGTAACGAATGTCTTCAGGACCGTCTATATATTATGTACGCATTTCTGCTAAATTGCACCAATCATGAGGTTGGGCAGGCCTGGGCGGATTGTTGGTTCGTTATTATTGCCAAATGATGTTACTCTTATTATTGGTGTTAATGTTATTAGTATTAATTGTTATATACTTTGTTACAATGTTATCGTTGTGTCTCTTGTTCATTTGGAAAGCCATGCCGTGGAAGGACCTATTCAGCTTCTTTCTACACACCTGAGGATGGTGTCTGTCAAAAACATTGAAAGCCTAACGAACTGAGGAAGTCACAACGATCATTCGGTTGTATCACATTCTACATCAGAACGCTCAAGCATAAGTACACAAAGAACATGGCGCACGCACACACACACACACACACACACACACACACACACACACACACACACACACACACACACACACACATGGATATCGCGACCTGGCAGGAATCCGTTGCACCTCTGCAAGCCGCATGTAGAGATAACAACCAACGTCGCACACATTGACACACACGGACACACACAAACAGGCCCTTTCGGATCAGAGTAACTCAGCTCCAGCGAGGTGGAAACGAGCAGCTGTGCATGTCCCCGTGCACATGGAAGGTTGTCGAACCGCACCTTCAAACCAGTTAAAACATACACGCAAATCTTCCCACTCGTTCAAAGCTCAAGTGTTGAAGTAGTACCAGGTAACCGAGGTTGAAGTGCAGTATGAAACAGCGAAGCGAAGCAACGAGAAAGAAACAAGTGCTCGCCATCTTGAAGCAATGTTTCAAATGCGATAAGGAACTGTCGTTCTGTGACGTCACACAGTCGTGCAGTCACGCCCATTGGTGACCTCACAATGAAGGGTTCTGTTGGCTGTCGGTTGCTGTAGTCGCATTGAAATGGAATTTCATTTCGACGAATTTTCGTTCGCTCGTCGATGATGAGCGGTCGTCATTTCTTTGCGTATATTTGCCATCACAATTACTGTGTTATCCCGTCATTTAAAAATATTCTCAGCATGGTGACCAGGCATTTCCGAGCAGGCTAACCCTCTGACCGATGTTACGAATGTCTTCAGGACCGTCTATATGTTATGTACGCATTTCTGCTAAATTGCACCAATCATGAGGTTGGGCAGGCCTGGGAGGATTGTTGGTTCGTTATTATTGCCAAATGATGTTACTCTTATAATTGGTGTTAATGTTATTAGTATTAATTGTTATATACTTTGTTACAATGTTATCGTTGTGTCTCTTGTTCATTTGGAAAGCCATGCCGTGGAAGGACCTATTCAGCTTCTCTCTACACACCTGAGGATGGTGTCTGACAAAAACATTGAAAGCCTAACGAACTGAGGAGGTCACAACGATCATTCGGTTGTATCACATTCTACATCAGAACGCTCAAGCATAAGTACACAAAGAACATGGCGCACGCACGCACACACACACACACACACACACACACACACACACACACACACACACACACACACACACACACACACGTGGATATATCGCGACCTGGCAGGAATCCGTTGCACCTCTGCAAGCCGCATGTGTAGATAACAACCAACGTCGCAAACATTGACACACACGGACACACACAAACAGGCCCTTTCGGATCAGAGTAACTCAGCTGCAGCGAGGTGGAAACGAGCAGCTGTGCATGTCCCCGTGCACATGGAAGGTTGTCGAACCCCACCTTCAAACCAGTTAAAACATACACGCAAATCTTCCCACTCGTTCAATGCTCAAGTGTTGAAGTAGTACCAGGTAACCGAGATTGAAGTGCAGTATGAAACAGCGAAGCGAAGCAACGAGAAAGAAACACGTGCTCGCCATCTTGAAGCAATGTTTCAAATGCGATAAGGAACTGTCGTTCTGTGACGTCACACAGTCGTGCAGTCACGCCCATTGGTGACCTCACAATGAAGGGTTCTGTTGGCTGTCGGTTGCTATAGTGGCATTGAAATGGAATTTCATTTCGACGAATTTTCGTTCGCTCGTCGATGATGAGCGGTCGTCATTTCTTTGCGTATATTTGCCATCACAATTACTGTGTTATCCCGTCATTTTTAAAATATTCTCAGCATGGTGACCAGGCATTTCCGAGCAGGTCTAACCCTCTAGCCGATGTAACGAATGTCTTCAGGACCGTATATATATTATGTACGCATTTCTGCTAAATTGGACCAATCATGAGGTTGGGCAGGCCTGGGAGGATTGTTGGTTCGTCATTATTGCCAAATGATGTTACTCTTATTAATTGGTGTTCATGTTATTAGTATTAATTGTTATATACTTTGTTACAATGTTATCGTTGTGTCTCTTGTTCATTTGGAAAGCCATGCCATGGAAGGACCTATTCAACTTCTCTCGACACACCTGAGGATGGTGTCTGTCAAAAACATTGAAAGCCTAACGAACTGAGGAGGTCACAACGATCATTCGGTTGTATCACATTCCACATCAGAACGCTCAAGCATAAGTACACAAAGAACATGGCGCACGCACACACACACACACACACACACACACACACACACACGTGGATATATCGCGACCTGGCAGGAATCCGTTGCACCTCTGCAAGCCGCATGTGTAGATAACAACCAACGTCGCACACATTGACACACACGGACACACACAGACAGGCCCATTCGGTTCAGAGTAACTCAGCTCCAGCGAGGTGGAAACGAGCAGCTGTGCATGTCCCCGTGCACATGGAAGGTTGTCGAACCGCACCTTCAAACCAGTTAAAACGTACACGCAAATCTTCCCACTCGTTCAAAACTCACGTGTTGAAGTAGTACCAGGTAACCGAGGTTGAAGTGCAGTTTGAAACAGCGAAGCGAAGCAACGAGAAAGAAACACGTGCTCGCCATCTTGAAGCAATGTTTCAAATGCGATAAGGAACTGTCGTTCTGTGCCGTCACACAGTCGTACAGTCACGCCCATTGGTGACCTCACAATGAAAGGTTCTGTTGGCTGTCGGTTCTTATAGTCGCATTGAAATGGAATTTGATTTCGACGAAGTTTCGTTCGCTCGTCGATGATGAGCGGTCGTCATTTCTTTGCGTATATTTGCCATCACAATTACTGTGTTATCCCGTCATTTTAAAAATATTCTCAGCATGGTGACCAGGCATTTCCGAGCAGGCTAACCCTCTGACCGATGTAACGAATGTCTTCAGGACCGTCTATATATTATGTACGCATTTCTGCTAAATTGCACCAATCATGTGGTTGGGCAGGCCTGGGAGGATTGTTGGTTCGTTATTATTGCCAAATGATGTTACTCTTATTATTGGTGTTAATGTTATTAGTATTAATTGTTATATACTTTGTTACAATGTTATCGTTGTGTCTCTTGTTCATTTGGAAAGCCATGCCGTGGAAGGACCAATTCAGCTTCTCTCCACACACCTGAGGATGGTGTCTGTCAAAAACATTGAAAGCCTAACGAATTGAGGAAGTCACAACGATCATTCGGTTGTATCACATTCTACATCAGAACGCTCAAGCATAAGTACACAAAGAACATGGCGCACGCACACACACACACACACACACACACACACACACACACACACACACACACACACACACGTGGATATATCGCGACCTGGCAGGAATCCGTTGCACCTCTGCAAGCCGCATGTGTAGATAACAACCAACGTCGCACACATTGACACACACGGACACACACAAACAGGCCCATTCGGTTCAGAGTAACTCAGCTCCAGCGAGGTGGAAACGAGCAGCTGTGCATGTCACCGTGCACATGGAAGGTTGTCGAACCCCACCTTCAAACCAGTTAAAACATACACGCAAATCTTCCCACTCGTTCAATGCTCAAGTGTTGAAGTAGTACCAGGTAACCGAGGTTGAAGTGCAGTATGAAACAGCGAAGCGAAGCAACGAGAAAGAAACACGTGCTCGCCATCTTGAAGCAATGTTTCAAATGCGATAAGGAACTGTCGTTCTGTGACGTCACACAGTCGTGCAGTCACGCCCATTGGTGACCTCACAATGAAGGGTTCTGTTGGCTGTCGGTTGCTATAGTCGCATTGAAATGGAATTTCATTTCGACGAATTTTCGTTCGCTCTTCGATGATGAGCGGTCATCATTTCTTTGCGTATATTTGCCATCACAATTACTGTGTTATCCCGTCATTTTAAAAATATTCTCAGCATGGTGACCAGGCATTTCCGAGCAGGCTAACCCTCTGACCGATGTAACAATGGTCTTCAGGACCGTCTATATATTATGTACGCATTTCTGCTAAATTGCACCAATCATGAGGTTGGGCAGGCCTGGGAGGATTGTTGGTTCGTTATTATTGCCAAATGATGTTACTCTTATTATTGGTGTTAATGTTATTAGTATTAATTGTTATATACTTTGTTACAATGTTATCGTTGTGTCTCTTGTTCATTTGGAAAGCCATGCCGTGGAAGGACCTGTTCAGCTTCTCTCGACACACCTGAGGATGGTGTCTGTCAAAAACATTGAAAGCCTAACGAACTGAGGAGGTCACAACGATCATTCGGTTGTATCACATTCCACATCAGAACGCTCAAGCATAAGTACACAAAGAACATGGCTCACGCACGCACGCACACACACACACACACACACACACACACACACACACACACACACACACGTGGATATATCGCGACCTGGCAGGAATCCGTTGCACCTCTGCAAGCCGCATGTGTAGATAACAACCAACGTCGCACACATTGACACACACGGACACACACAGACAGGCCCATTCGGTTCAGAGTAACTCAGCTCCAGCGAGGTGGAAACGAGGAGCTGTGCATGTCCACGTGCACATGGAAGGTTGTCGAACTGCACCTTCAAACCAGTTAAAACGTACACGCAAATCTTCCCACTCGTTCAAAGCTCACGTGTTGAAGTAGTACCAGGTAACCGAGGTTGATGTGCAGTTTGAAACAGCGAAGCGAAGCAACGAGAAAGAAACACGTGCTCGCCATCTTGAAGCAATGTTTCAAATGCGATAAGGAACTGTCGTTCTGTGACGTCACACAGTCGTACAGTCACGCCCATTGGTGACCTCACAATGAAAGGTTCTGTTGGCTGTCGGTTCTTATAGTCGCATTGAAATAGAATTTCATTTCGACGAAGTTTCGTTCGCTCGTCGATGATGAGCGGTCGTCATTTCTTTGCGTATATTTGCCATCACAATTACTGTGTTATCCCGTCATTTTAAAAATATTCTCAGCATGGTGACCAGGCATTTCCGAGCAGGCTAACCCTCTGACCGATGTAACGAATGTCTTCAGGACCGTCTATATATTATGTACGCATTTCTGCTAAATTGCACCAATCATGAGGTTGGGCAGGCCTGGGCGGATTGTTGGTTCGTTATTATTGCCAAATGATGTTACTCTTATTATTGGTGTTAATGTTATTAGTATTAATTGTTATATACTTTGTTACAATGTTATCGTTGTGTCTCTTGTTCATTTGGAAAGCCATGCCGTGGAAGGACCTATTCAGCTTCTTTCTACACACCTGAGGATGGTGTCTGTCAAAAACATTGAAAGCCTAACGAACTGAGGAAGTCACAACGATCATTCGGTTGTATCACATTCTACATCAGAACGCTCAAGCATAAGTACACAAAGAAAATGGCGCACGCACACACACACACACACACACACACACACACACACACACACACACACACACACATGGATATCGCGACCTGGCAGGAATCCGTTGCACCTCTGCAAGCCGCATGTAGAGATAACAACCAACGTCGCAAACATTGACACACACGGACACACACAAACAGGCCCTTTCGGATCAGAGTAACTCAGCTCCAGCGAAGTGGAAACGAGCAGCTGTGCATGTCCCCGTGCACATGGAAGGTTGTCGAACCGCACCTTCAAACCAGTTAAAACATACACGCAAATCTTCCCACTCGTTCAAAGCTCAAGTGTTGAAGTAGTACCAGGTAACCGAGGTTGAAGTGCAGTATGAAACAGCGAAGCGAAGCAACGAGAAAGAAACAAGTGCTCGCCATCTTGAAGCAATGTTTCAAATGCGATAAGGAACTGTCGTTCTGTGACGTCACACAGTCGTGCAGTCACGCCCAATGGTGACCTCACAATGAAGGGTTCTGTTGGTTGTCGGTTGCTATAGTCGCATTGAAATGGAATTTCATTTCGACGAATTTTCGTTCGCTCGTCGATGATGAGCGGTCGTCATTTCTTTGCGTATATTTGCCATCACAATTACTGTGTTATCCCGTCATTTAAAAATACTAGGGCATGCCCGTACTATATCTATATCTAAAATTATATCCCCCCCCTCTATTTACATGAAATGGTTTGGTCCAAAGCGAACGGCTTGCGAGTGGTGACAATCCCCCCCCTCTATTTACATGCAATGGTTTGGTCCAAAGCGAACGGCTTCCGGAGTTTGGTAAAGAAATCGCCATCGCGTGCACAAACGCGCAGGAAAGCGAATGAATCGCAAATTCGTTTTTATTAGTTGTAAAACATAGTTTAACGCCAACATAGTTTGCAAACGTGAAATAAATGAATACGCTCTCAAATGTGCCATCCGAGGCAGAGTGTGCCCGCCACGTTCGGCACACGCGATCGTTCGCTGCTCTCTGATTGGTTGAATCGTTTTTTGGACATAGCTCGGTAAGTAATTGTCCGATTAATATGAAACCTTGAAAAGGCACATCCTCGGGTCCCCAGCAATATACCTGGCAAGTTAAAAGTATATCGGACCCGTGGTTGTCGAGAAACAGCGGTCACAGACAAACAAACAAACGTACAGACAGACAGACAGAGATTACTGGAATTATAGATAGATTCTCAGCATGGTGACCAGGCATTTCCGAGCAGGCTAACCCTCTGACCGATGTTACGAATGTCTTCAGGACCGTCTATATGTTATGTACGCATTTCTGCTAAATTGCACCAATCATGAGGTTGGGCAGGCCTGGGAGGATTGTTGGTTCGTTATTATTGCCAAATGATGTTACTCTTATTATTGGTGTTAATGTTATTACACTTATTAGTATTAATTGTTATATACTTTGTTACAATGTTATCGTTGTGTCTCTTGTTCATTTGGAAAGCCATGCCGTAGAAGGACCTATTCAGCTTCTCTCTGCACACCTGAGGATGGTGTCTGTCAAAAACATTGAAAGCCTAACGAACTGAGGAGGTCACAACGATCATTCGGTTGTATCACATTCCATATCAGAACGCTCAAGCATAAGTACACAAAGAACATGGCGCACACACACACACACACACACACACACACACACACACACACACACACGTGGATATATCGCGACCTGGCAGGAATCCGTTGCACCTCTGCAAGCCGCATGTGTAGATAACAACCAACGTCGCACACATTGACACACACGGACACACACAGACAGGCCCATTCGGTTCAGAGTAACTCAGCTCCAGCGAGGTGGAAACGAGCAGCTGTGCATGTCCCCGTGCACATGGAAGGTTGTCGAACCGCACCTTCAAACCAGTTAAAACGTACACGCAAATCTTCCCACTCGTTCAAAGCTCACGTGTTGAAGTAGTACCAGGTAACCGAGGTTGATGTGCAGTTTGAAACAGCGAAGCGAAGCAACGAGAAAGAAACACGTGCTCGCCATCTTGAAGCAATGTTTCAAATGCGATAAGGAACTGTCGTTCTGTGACGTCACACAGTCGTACAGTCACGCCCATTGGTGACCTCACAATGAAAGGTTCTGTTGGCTGTCGGTTCTTATAGTCGCATTGAAATGGAATTTCATTTCGACGAAGTTTCGTTCGCTCGTCGATGATGAGCGGTCGTCATTTCTTTGCGTATATTTGCCATCACAATTACTGTGTTATCCCGTCATTTTAAAAATATTCTCAGCATGGTGACCAGGCATTTCCGAGCAGGCTAACCCTCTGACCGATGTAACGAATGTCTTCAGGACCGTCTATATATAATGTACGCATTTCTGCTAAATTGCACCAATCATGAGGTTGGGCAGGCCTGGGAGGATTGTTGGTTCGTTATTATTGCCAAATGATGTTACTCTTATTATTGGTGTTAATGTTATTAGTATTAATTGTTATATACTTTGTTACAATGTTATCGTTGTGTCTCTTGTTCATTTGGAAAGCCATGCCGTGGAAGGACCTATTCAGCTTTTCTCCACACACCTGAGGATGGTGTCTGTTAAAAACATTGAAAGCCTAACGAACTGAGGAAGTCACAACGATCATTCGGTTGTATCACATTCTACATCAGAACGCTCAAGCATAAGTACACAAAGAACATGGCGCACGCACACACACACACACACACACACACACACACACACACACACACACACACACACGTGGATAGATCGCGACCTGGCAGGAATCCGTTGCACCTCTGCAAGCCGCATGTGTAGATAACAACCAACGTCGCACACATTGACACACACGGACACACACAGACAGGCCCATTCGGTTCAGAGTAACTCAGCTCCAGCGAGGTGGAAACGAGCAGCTGTGCATGTCCCCGTGCACATGGAAGGTTGTCGAACCGCACCTTCAAACCAGTTAAAACGTACACGCAAATCTTCCCACTCGTTCAAAGCTCACGTGTTGAAGTAGTACCAGGTAACCGAGGTTGATGTGCAGTTTGAAACAGCGAAGCGAAGCAACGAGAAAGAAACACGTGCTCGCCATCTTGAAGCAATGTTTCAAATGCGATAAGGAACTGTCGTTCTGTGACGTCACACAGTCGTACAGTCACGCCCATTGGTGACCTCACAATGAAAGGTTCTGTTGGCTGTCGGTTCTTATAGTCGCATTGAAATGGAATTTCATTTCGACGAAGTTTCGTTCGCTCGTCGATGATGAGCGGTCGTCATTTCTTTACGTATATTTGCCATCACAATTACTGTGTTATCCCGTCATTTTAAAAATATTCTCAGCATGGTGACCAGGCATTTCCGAGCAGGCTAACCCTCTGACCGATGTAACGAATGTCTTCAGGACCGTCTATATATTATGTACGCATTTCTGCTAAATTGCACCAATCATGAGGTTGGGCAGGCCTGGGAGGATTGTTGGTTCGTTATTATTGCCAAATGATGTTACTCTTATTATTGGTGTTAATGTTATTAGTATTAATTGTTATATACTTTGTTACAATGTTATCGTTGTGTCTCTTGTTCATTTGGAAAGCCATGCCGTGGAAGGACCTATTCAGCTTCTCTCTACACACCTGACGATGGTGTCTGTCAAAAACATTGAAAGCCTAACGAACTTAGGAGGTCACAACGATCATTCGGTTGTATCACATTCTACATGAGAACGCTCAAGCATAAATACACAAAAAACATGGCGCACGCACACACACACACACACACACACACACACACACACACACACACACACACACACACACACACACACGGATATCGCGACCTGGCAGGAATCCGTTGCACCTCTGCAAGCCGCATGTAGAGGTAACAACCAACGTCGCAAACATTGACACACACGGACACACACAAACAGGCCCTTTCGGAGTAACTCAGCTCCAGCGAGGTGGAAACGAGCAGCTGTGCATGTCCCCGTGCACATGGAAGGTTGTCGAACCGCACCTTCAAACCAGTTAAAACGTACACGCAAATCTTCCCACTCGTTCAAAGCTCACGTGTTGAAGTAGTACCAGGTAACCGAGGTTGAAGTGCAGTTTGAAACAGCGAAGCGAAGCAACGAGAAAGAAACACGTGCTCGCCATCTTGAAGCAATGTTTCAAATGCGATAAGGAACTGTCGTTCTGTGACGTCACACAGTCGTACAGTCACGCCCATTGGTGACCTCACAATGAAAGGTTCTGTTGGCTGTCGGTTCTTATAGTCGCATTGAAATGGAATTTCATTTCGACGAAGTTTCGTTCGCTCGTCGATGATGAGCGGTCGTCATTTCTTTGCGTATATTTGCCATCACAATTACTGTGTTATCCCGTCATTTTAAAAATATTCTCAGCATGGGGACCAGGCATTTCCGAGCAGGCTAACCCTCTGACCGATGTAACGAATGTCTTCAGGACCGTCTATATATTATGTACGCATTTCTGCTAAATTGCACCAATCATGAGGTTGGGCAGGCCTGGGAGGATTGTTGGTTCGTTATTATTGCCAAATGATGTTACTGTTATTATTGGTGTTAATGTTATTAGTATTAATTGTTATATACTTTGTTACAATGTTATCGTTGTGTCTCTTGTTCATTTGGAAAGCCATGCCGTGGAAGGACCTATTCAGCTTCTCTCTACACACCTGAGGATGGTGTCTGTCAAAAACATTGAAAGCCTAACGAACTGAGGAGGTCACAACGATCATTCGGTTGTATCACATTCTACATCAGAACGCTCAAGCATAAGTACACAAAGAACATGGCGCACGCACACACACACACACACACACACACACACACACACACACACACACACACACACACACGTGGATATCGCGACTTGGCAGGAATCCGTTGCACCTCTGCAAGCCGCATGTAGAGATAACAACCAACGTCGCAAACATTGACACACACGGACACACACAAACAGGCCCTTTCGGATCAGAGTAACTCAGCTGCAGCGAGGTGGAAACGAGCAGCTGTGCATGTCCCCGTGCACATGGAAGGTTGTCGAACCCCACCTTCAAACCAGTTAAAACATACACGCAAATCTTCCCACTCGTTCAATGCTCAAGTGTTGAAGTAGTACCAGGTAACCGAGGTTGAAGTGCAGTATGAAACAGCGAAGCGAAGCAACGAGAAAGAAACACGTGCTCGCCAACTTGAAGCAATGTTTCAAATGCGATAAGGAACTGTCGTTCTGTGACGTCACACCGTCGTGCAGTCACGCCCATTGGTGACCTCACAATGAAGGGTTCTGTTGGCTGTCGGTTGCTATAGTGGCATTGAAATGGAATTTCATTTTGACGAATTTTCGTTCGCTCGTCGATGATGAGCGGTCGTCATTTCTTTGCGTATATTTGCCATCACAATTACTGTGTTATCCCGTCATTTTTAAAATATTCTCAGCATGGTGACCAGGCATTTCCGAGCAGGTCTAACCCTCTGGCCGATGTAACGAATGTCTTCAGGACCGTATATATACTATGTACGCATTTCTGCTAAATTGGACCAATCATGAGGTTGGGCAGGCCTGGGAGGATTGTTGGTTCGTCATTATTGCCAAATGATGTTACTCTTATTATTGGTGTTCATGTTATTAGTATTAATTGTTATATACTTTGTTACAATGTTATCGTTGTGTCTCTTGTTCATTTGGAAAGCCATGCCATGGAAGGACCTATTCAACTTCTCTCGACACACCTGAGGATGGTGTCTGTCAAAAACATTGAAAGCCTAACGAACTGAGGAGGTCACAACGATCATTCGGTTGTATCACATTCCACATCAGAACGCTCAAGCATAAGTACACAAAGAACATGGCGCACGCACACACACACACACACACACACACACACACACACACACACACACACACACACACACGTGGATATATCGCGACCTGGCAGGAATCCGTTGCACCTCTGCAAGCCGCATGTGTAGATAACAACCAACGTCGCACACATTGACACACACGGACACACACAAACAGGCCCATTCGGTTCAGAGTAACTCAGCTCCAGCGAGGTGGAAACGAGCAGCTGTGCATGTCCCCGTGCACATGGAAGGTTGTCGAACCGCACCTTCAAACCAGTTAAAACGTACACGCAAATCTTCCCACTCGTTCAAAGCTCACGTGTTGAAGTAGTACCAGGTAACCGAGGTTGAAGTGCAGTTTGAAACAGCGAAGCGAAGCAACGAGAAAGAAACACGTGCTCACCATCTTGAAGCAATGTTTCAAATGCGATAAGGAACTGTCGTTCTGTGACGTCACACAGTCGTACAGTCACGCCCATTGGTGACCTCACAATGAAAGGTTCTGTTGGCTGTCGGTTCTTATAGTCGCATTGAAATGGAATTTCATTTCGACGAAGTTTCGTTCGCTCGTCGATGATGAGCGGTCGTCATTTCTTTGCGTATATTTGACATCACAATTACTGTGTTATCCCGTCATTTAAAAAATATTCTCAGCATAGTGACCAGGCATTTCCGAGCAGGCTAACCCTCTGACCGATGTAACGAATGTCTTCAGGACCGTCTATATATTATGTACGCATTTCTGCTAAATTGGACCAATCATGAGGTTGGGCAGGCCTGGGAGGATTGTTGGTTCGTCATTATTGCCAAATGATGTTACTCTTATTATTGGTGTTAATGTTATAAGTATTAATTGTTATATACTTTGTTACAATGTTATCGTTGTGTCTCTTGTTCATTTGGAAAGCCATGCCGTGGAAGGACCTATTCAGCTTCTCTCTGCACACCTGAGGATGGTGTCTGTCAAAAACATTGAAAGCCTAACGAACTGAGGAGGTCACAACGATCATTCGGTTGTATCACATTCCATATCAGAACGCTCAAGCATAAGTACACAAAGAACATGGCGCACACACACACACACACACACACACACACACACACACACGTGGATATATCGCGACCTGGCAGGAATCCGTTGCACCTCTGCAAGCCGCATGTGTAGATAACAACCAACGTCGCACACATTGACACACACGGACACACACAGACAGGCCCATTCGGTTCAGAGTAACTCAGCTCCAGCGAGGTGGAAACGAGCAGCTGTGCATGTCCCCGTGCACATGGAAGGTTGTCGAACCGCACCTTCAAACCAGTTAAAACGTACACGCAAATCTTCCCACTCGTTCAAAGCTCACGTGTTGAAGTAGTACCAGGTAACCGAGGTTGATGTGCAGTTTGAAACAGCGAAGCGAAGCAACGAGAAAGAAACACGTGCTCGCCATCTTGAAGCAATGTTTCAAATGCGATAAGGAACTGTCGTTCTGTGACGTCACACAGTCGTACAGTCACGCCCATTGGTGACCTCACAATGAAAGGTTCTGTTGGCTGTCGGTTCTTATAGTCGCATTGAAATGGAATTTCATTTCGACGAAGTTTCGTTCGCTCGTCGATGATGAGCGGTCGTCATTTCTTTACGTATATTTGCCATCACAATTACTGTGTTATCCCGTCATTTTAAAAATATTCTCAGCATGGTGACCAGGCATTTCCGAGCAGGCTAACCCTCTGACCGATGTAACGAATGTCTTCAGGACCGTCTATATATTATGTACGCATTTCTGCTAAATTGCACCAATCATGAGGTTGGGCAGGCCTGGGAGGATTGTTGGTTCGTTATTATTGCCAAATGATGTTACTCTTATTATTGGTGTTAATGTTATTAGTATTAATTGTTATATACTTTGTTACAATGTTATCGTTGTGTCTCTTGTTCATTTGGAAAGCCATGCCGTGGAAGGACCTATTCAGCTTCTCTCTACACACCTGACGATGGTGTCTGTCAAAAACATTGAAAGCCTAACGAACTTAGGAGGTCACAACGATCATTCGGTTGTATCACATTCTACATGAGAACGCTCAAGCATAAATACACAAAAAACATGGCGCACGCACACACACACACACACACACACACACACACACACACACACACACACACGGATATCGCGACCTGGCAGGAATCCGTTGCACCTCTGCAAGCCGCATGTAGAGGTAACAACCAACGTCGCAAACATTGACACACACGGACACACACAAACAGGCCCTTTCGGAGTAACTCAGCTCCAGCGAGGTGGAAACGAGCAGCTGTGCATGTCCCCGTGCACATGGAAGGTTGTCGAACCGCACCTTCAAACCAGTTAAAACGTACACGCAAATCTTCCCACTCGTTCAAAGCTCACGTGTTGAAGTAGTACGGTCGTCATTTCTTTGCGTATATTTGCCATCACAATTACTGTGTTATCCCGTCATTTTTAAAATATTCTCAGCATGGTGACCAGGCATTTCCGAGCAGGCTAACCCTCTGACCGATGTAACGAATGTCTTCATGACCGTCTATATATTATGTACGCATTTCTGCTAAATTGCACCAATCATGAGGTTGGGCAGGCCTGGGATGATTGTTGGTTCGTTATTATTGCCAAATGATGTTACTCTTATTATTGGTGTTAATGTTATTAGTATTAATTGTTATATACTTTGTTACAATGTTATCGTTGTGTCTCTTGTTCATTTGGAAAGCCATGCCGTGGAAGGACCTATTCAGCTTCTCTCTACACACCTGAGGATGGTGTCTGTCAAAAACATTGAAAGCCTAACGAACTGAGGAGGTCACAACGATCATTCGGTTGTATCACATTCTACATCAGAACGCTCAAGCATAAGTACACAAAGAACATTGCGCATGCACGCACACACACACACACACACACACACACACACACGCACACACACACACGTGGATATCGCGACCTGGCAGGAATCCGTTGCACCTCTGCAAGCCGCATGTTGAGATAACAACCAACGTCGCAAACATTGACACACACGGACACACACAAACAGGCCCTTTCGGATCAGAGTAACTCAGCTCTAGCGAGGTGGAAACGAGCAGCTGTGCATGTGCCCGTGCACATGGAAGGTTGTCGAACCGCACCTTCAAACCAGTTAAAACATACACGCAAATCTTCCCACTCGTTCAATGCTCAAGTGTTGAAGTAGTACCAGGTAACCGAGGTTGAAGTGCAGTATGAAACAGCGAAGCGAAGCAACGAGAAAGAAACACGTGCTCGCCATCTTGAAGCAATGTTTCAAATGCGATAAGGAACTGTCGTTCTGTGACGTCACACAGACGTGCAGTCACGCCCATTGGTGACCTCACAATGAAGGGTTCTGTTGGCTGTCGGTTGCTATAGTGGCATTGAAATGGAATTTCATTTCGACGAATTTTCGTTCGCTCTTCGATGATGAGCGGTCGTCATTTCTTTGCGTATATTTGCCATCACAATTACTGTGTTATCCCGTCATTTTAAAAATATTCTCAGCATGGTGACCGGGCATTTCCGAGCAGGTCTAACCCTCTGGCCGATGTCGCGAATGTCTTCAGGACCGTATATATATTATGTACGCATTTCTGCTAAATTGGACCAATCATGAGGTTGGGCAGGCCTGGGAGGATTGTTGGTTAGTCATTATTGCCAAATGATGTTACTCTTATTATTGGTGTTAATGTTACTAGTATTAATTGTTATATACTTTGTTACAATGTTATCGTTGTGTCTCTTGTTCATTTGGAAAGCCATGCCATGGAAGGACCTATTCAACTTCTCTCGACACACCTGAGGATGGTGTCTGTCAAAAACATTGAAAGCCTAACGAACTGAGGAGGTCACAACGATCATTCGGTTGTATCACAATCCACATCAGAACGCTCAAGCATAAGTACACAAAGAACATGGCGCACGCACACACACACACACACACACACACACACACACACACACACACACACACACACACACACGTGGATATATCGCGACCTGGCAGGAATCCGTTGCACCTTTGCAAGCCGCATGTGTAGATAACAACCAACGTCGCACACATTGACACACACGGACACACACAAACAGGCCCTTTCGGATCAGAGTAACTCAGCTGCAGCGAGGTGGAAACGAGCAGCTGTGCATGTCCCCGTGCACATGGAAGGTTGTCGAACCGCACCTTCAAACCAGTTAAAACGTACACGCAAATCTTCCCACTCGTTCAAAGCTCACGTGTTGAAGTAGTACCAGGTAACCGAGGTTGAAGTGCAGTTTGAAACAGCGAAGCGAAGCAACGAGAAAGAAACACGTGCTCACCATCTTGAAGCAATGTTTCAAATGCGATAAGGAACTGTCGTTCTGTGACGTCACACAGTCGTACAGTCACGCCCATTGGTGACCTCACAATGAAAGGTTCTGTTGGCTGTCGGTTCTTATAGTCGCATTGAAATGGAATTTCATTTCGACGAAGTTTCGTTCGCTCGTCGATGATGAGCGGTCATCATTTCTTTGCGTATATTTGCCATCACAATTACTGTGTTATCCCGTCATTTTAAAAATATTCTCAGCATGGTGACCAGGCATTTCCGAGCAGGCTAACCCTCTGACCGATGTAACGAATGTCTTCAGGACCGTCTATATATTATGTACGCATTTCTGCTAAATTGCACCAATCATGAGGTTGGGCAGGCCTGGGAGGATTGTTGGTTCGTTATTATTGCCAAATGATGTTACTCTTATTATTGGTGTTAATGTTATTAGTATTAATTGTTATATACTTTGTTACAATGTTATCGTTGTGTCTCTTGTTCATTTGGAAAGCCATGCCGTGGAAGGACCTATTCAGCTTCCCTCTACACACTTGAGGATGGTGTCTGTCAAAAACATTGAAAGCCTAACGAACTTAGGAGGTCACAACGATCATTCGGTTGTATCACATTCTACATCAGAACGCTCAAGCATAAGTACACAAAGAACATGGCGCACGCACGCGCGCGCACACACACACACACACACACACACACACACACACACACACACACACACACACACGTGGATATCGCGACCTGGCAGGAATCCGTTGCACCTCTGCAAGCCGTATGTAGAGATAACAACCAACGTCGCAAACATTGACACACACGGACACACACAAACAGGCCCTTTCGGATCAGAGTAACTCAGCTCCAGCGAGGTGGAAACGAGCAGCTGTGCATGTCCCCGTGCACATGGAAGGTTGTCGAACCGCACCTTCAAACCAGTTAAAACATACACGCAAATCTTCCCACTCGTTCAAAGCTCAAGTGTTGAAGTAGTACCAGGTAACCGAGGTTGAAGTGCAGCATGAAACAGCGAAGCGAAGCAACGAGAAAGAAACACGTGCTCGCCATCTTGAAGCAATGTTTCAAATGCGATAAGGAACTGTCGTTCTGTGACGTCACACAGTCGTGCAGTCACGCCCATTGATGACCTCACAATGAAGGGTTCTGTTGGCTGTCGGTTGCTATAGTCGCATTGAAATGGAATTTCATTTCGACGAATTTTCGTTCGCTCGTCGATGATGAGCGGTCGTCATTTCTTTGCGTATATTTGCCATCACAATTACTGTGTTATCCCGTCATTTTAAAAATATTCTCAGCATGGTGACCAGGCATTTCCGAGCAGGCTAACCCTCTGACCGATGTAACGAATGTCTTCAGGACCGTCTATATATTATGTACGCATTTCTGCTAAATTGCACCAATCATGAGGTTGGGCAGGCCTGGGAGGATTGTTGGTTCGTTATTATTGCCAAATGATGTTACTCTTATTATTGGTGTTAATGTTATTAGTATTAATTGTTATATACTTTGTTACAATGTTATCGTTGTGTCTCTTGTTCATTTGGAAAGCCATGCCGTGGAAGGACCTATTCAGCTTCCCTCTACACACCTGAGGATGGTGTCTGTCAAAAACATTGAAAGCCTAACGAACTTAGGAGGTCACAACGATCATTCGGTTGTATCACATTCTACATCAGAACGCTCAAGCATAAGTACACAAAGAACATGGCGCACGCACACGCGCGCACACACACACACACACACACACACACACACACACACACACACACACACACACACGTGGATATCGCGACCTGGCAGGAATCCGTTGCACCTCTGCAAGCCGCATGTAGAGATAACAACCAACGTCGCAAACATTGACACACACGGACACACACAAACAGGCCCTTTCGGATCAGAGTAACTCAGCTCCAGCGAGGTGGAAACGAGCAGCTGTGCATGTCCCCGTGCACATGGAAGGTTGTCGAACCGCACCTTCAAACCAGTTAAAACATATACGCAAATCTTCCCACTCGTTCAAAGCTCAAGTGTTGAAGTAGTACCAGGTAACCGAGGTTGAAGTGCAGCATGAAACAGCGAAGCGAAGCAACGAGAAAGAAACACGTGCTCGCCATCTTGAAGCAATGTTTCAAATGCGATAAGGAACTGTCGTTCTGTGACGTCACACAGTCGTGCAGTCACGCCCATTGATGACCTCACAATGAAGGGTTCTGTTGGCTGTCGGTTGCTATAGTCGCATTGAAATGGAATTTCATTTCGACGAATTTTCGTTCGCTCGTCGATAATGAGCGGTCGTCATTTCTTTGCGTATATTTGCCATCACAATTACTGTGTTATCCCGTCATTTTAAAAATATTCTCGGCATGGTGACCAGGCATTTCCGAGCAGGTCTAACCCTCTGGCCGATGTAACGAATGTCTGGACCGTATATATATTATGTACGCATTTCTGCTAAATTGGACCAATCATGAGGTTGGGCAGGCCTGGGAGGATTGTTGGTTCGTCATTATTGCCAAATGATGTTACTCTTATTATTGGTGTTAATGTTATAAGTATTAATTGTTATATACTTTGTTACAATGTTATCGTTGTGTCTCTTGTTCATTTGGAAAGCCATGCCATGGAAGGACCTATTCAGCTTCTCTCGCCACACCTGAGGATGGTGTCTGTCAAAAACATTGAAAGCCTAACGAACTGAGGAGGTCACAACGATCATTCGGTTGTATCACATTCCACATCAGAATGCTCAAGCATAAGTACACAAAGAACATGGCGCACACACGCACACACACACACACACACACACACACACACACACACGTGGATATATCGCGACCTGGCAGGAATCCGTTGCACCTCTGCAAGCCGCATGTGTAGATAACAACCAACGTCGCACACATTGACACACACGGACACACACAGACAGGCCCATTCGGTTCAGAGTAACTCAGCTCCAGCGAGGTGGAAACGAGCAGCTGTGCATGTCCCCGTGCACATGGAAGGTTGTCGAACTGCACCTTCAAACCAGTTAAAACGTACACGCAAATCTTCCCACTCGTTCAAAGCTCACGTGTTGAAGTAGTACCAGGTAACCGAGGTTGATGTGCAGTTTGAAACAGCGAAGCGAAGCAACGAGAAAGAAACACGTGCTCGCCATCTTGAAGCAATGTTTCAAATGCGATAAGGAACTGTCGTTCTGTGACGTCACACAGTCGTACAGTCACGCCCATTGGTGACCTCACAATGAAAGGTTCTGTTGGCTGTCGGTTCTTATAGTCGCATTGAAATGGAATTTCATTTCGCCGAAGTTTCGTTCGCTCGTCGATGATGAGCGGTCGTCATTTCTTTGCGTATATTTGCCATCACAATTACTGTGTTATCCCGTCATTTAAAAAATATTCTCAGCATGGTGACCAGGCATTTCCGAGCAGGCTAACCCTCTGACCGATGTAACGAATGTCTTCAGGACCGTCTATATATTATGTACGCATTTCTGCTAAATTGCACCAATCATGAGGTTGTGTAGGCCTGTGAGGATTGTTGGTTCGTTATTATTGCCAAATGATGTTACTCTTATTATTGGTGTTAATGTTATTAGTATTAATTATTATGTACTTTGTTACAATGTTATCGTTGTGTCTCTTGTTCATTTGGAAAGCCATGCCGTGGAAGGACCTATTCAGCTTCTCTCTACACACCTGAGGATGGTGTCTGTCAAAAACATTGAAAGCCTAACGAACTGAGAAGGTCACAACGATCATTCGGTTGTATCACATTCTACATCAGAACGCTCAAGCATAAGTACACAAAGAACATGGCGCACGCACACACACACACACACACACACACACACACACACACACACACACACACACACACGTGGATATCGCGACCTGGCAGGAATCCGTTGCACCTCTGCAAGCCGCATGTAGAGATAACAACCAACGTCGCAAACATTGACACACACGGACACACACAAACAGGCCCTTTCGGATCAGAGTAACTCAGCTCCAGCGAGGTGGAAACGAGCAGCTGTGCATGTCCCCGTGCACATGGAACGTTGTCGAACCGCACCTTCAAACCAGTTAAAACATACACGCAAATCTTCCCACTCGTTCAAAGCTCAAGTGTTGAAGTAGTACCAGGTAACCGAGGTTGAAGTGCAGTATGAAACAGCGAAGCGAAGCAACGAGAAAGAAACACGTGCTCGCCATCTTGAAGCAATGTTTCAAATGCGATAAGGAACTGTCGTTCTGTGACGTCACACAGTCGTGCAGTCACGCCCATTGGTGACCTCACAATGAAGGGTTCTGTTGGCTGTCGGTTGCTATAGTCGCATTGAAATGGAATTTCATTTCGACGAATTTTCGTTCGCTCCTCGATGATGAGCGGTCGTCATTTCTTTGCGTATATTTGCCATCACAATTACTGTGTTATCCCGTCATTTTAAAAATATTCTCAGCATGGTGACCACGCATTTCCGATTAGGTCTAACCCTCTGGCCGATGTAACGAATGTCTTCAGGACCGTATATATATTATGTACGCATTTCTGCTAAATTGGACCAATCATGAGGTTGGGCAGGCCTGGGAGGATTGTTGGTTCGTCATTATTGCCAAATGATGTTACTCTTATTATTGGTGTTAATGTTATAAGTATTAATTGTTATATACTTTGTTACAATGTTATCGTTGTGTCTCTTGTTCATTTGGAAAGCCATGCCATGGAAGGACCTATTCAGCTTCTCTCGCCACACCTGAGGATGGTGTCTGTCAAAAACATTGAAAGCCTAACGAACTGAGGAGGTCACAACGATCATTCGGTTGTATCACATTCCACATCAGAACGCTCAAGCATAAGTACACAAAGAACATGGCGCACACACACACACACACACACACACACACACACACACACACGTGGATATATCGCGACCTGGCAGGAATCGGTTGCACCTCTGCAAGCCGCATGTGTAGATAACAACCAACGTCGCACACATTGACACACACGGACACACACAGACAGGCCCATTCGGTTCAGAGTAACTCAGCTCCAGCGAGGTGGAAACGAGCAGCTGTGCATGTCCCGGTGCACATGGAAGGTTGTCGAACCGCACCTTCAAACCAGTTAAAACGTACACGCAAATCTTCCCACTCGTTCAAAGCTCACGTGTTGAAGTAGTACCAGGTAACCGAGGTTGAAGTGCAGTTTGAAACAGCGAAGCGAAGCAACGAGAAAGAAACACGTGCTCGCCATCTTGAAGCAATGTTTCAAATGCGATAAGGAACTGTCGTTCTGTGACGTCACACAGTCGTACAGTCACGCCCATTGGTGACCTCACAATGAAAGGTTCTGTTGGCTGTCGGTTCTTATAGTCGCATTGAAATGGAATTTCATTTCGACGAAGTTTCGTTCGCTCGTCGATGATGAGCGGTCGCAATTTCTTTGCGTATATTTGCCATCACAATTACTGTGTTATCCCGTCATTTTAAAAATATTCTCAGCATGGTGACCAGGCATTTCCGAGCAGGCTAACCCTCTGACCGATGTAACGAATGTCTTCAGGACCGTCTATATATTATGTACGCATTTCTGCTAAATTGCACCAATCATGAGGTTGGGCAGGCCTGGGAGGATTGTTGGTTCGTTATTATTGCCAAATGATGTTACTCTTATTATTGGTGTTAATGTTATTAGTATTAATTGTTATATACTTTGTTACAATGTTATCGTTGTGTCTCTTGTTCATTTGGAAAGCCATGCCGTGGAAGGACCTATTCAGCTTCCCTCTACACACCTGAGGATGGTGTCTGTCAAAAACATTGAAAGCCTAACGAACTTAGGAGGTCACAACGATCATTCGGTTGTATCACATTCTACATCAGAACGCTCAAGCATAAGTACACAAAGAACATGGCGCACGCACGCGCGCGCACACACACACACACACACACACGCACACACACACACACACACACACACACGTGGATATCGCGACCTGGCAGGAATCCGTTGCACCTCTGCAAGCCGCATGTAGAGATAACAACCAACGTCGCAAACATTGACACACACGGACACACACAAACAGGCCCTTTCGGATCAGAGTAACTCAGCTCCAGCGAGGTGGAAACGAGCAGCTGTGCATGTCCCCGTGCACATGGAAGGTTGTCGAACCGCACCTTCAAACCAGTTAAAACATACACGCAAATCTTCCCACTCGTTCAAAGCTCAAGTGTTGAAGTAGTACCAGGTAACCGAGGTTGAAGTGCAGCATGAAACAGCGAAGCGAAGCAACGAGAAAGAAACACGTGCTCGCCATCTTGAAGCAATGTTTCAAATGCGATAAGGAACTGTCGTTCTGTGACGTCACACAGTCGTGCAGTCACGCCCATTGATGACCTCACAATGAAGGGTTCTGTTGGCTGTCGGTTGCGAAAGTCGTATTGAAATGGAATTTCATTTCGACGAATTTTCGTTCGCTCGTCGATGATGAGCGGTCGTCATTTCTTTGCGTATATTTGCCATCACAATTACTGTGTTATCCCGTCATTTTAAAAATATTCTCGGCATGGTGACCAGGCATTTCCGAGCAGGTCTAACCCTCTGGCCGATGTAACGAATGTCTTCAGGACCGTATATATATTATGTACGCATTTCTGCTAAATTGGACCAATCATGAGGTTGGGCAGGCCTGGGAGGATTGTTGGTTCGTCATTATTGCCAAATGATGTTACTCTTATTATTGGTGTTAATGTTATAAGTATTAATTGTTATATACTTTGTTACAATGTTATCGTTGTGTCTCTTGTTCATTTGGAAAGCCATGCCGTTGAAGGACCTATTCAGCTTCCCTCTACACACCTGAGGATGGTGTCTGTCAAAAACATTGAAAGCCTAACGAACTGAGGAGGTCACAACGATCATTCGGTTGTATCACATTCCACATCAGAACGCTCAAGCATAAGTACACAAAGAACATGGCGCACGCACGCACACACACACACACACACCCACACACACACACACACACGTGGATATATCGCGACCTGGCAGGAATCCGTTGCACCTCTGCAAGCCGCATGTGTAGATAACAACCAACGTCGCACACATTGACACACACGGACACACACAGACAGGCCCATTCGGTTCAGAGTAACTCAGCTCCAGCGAGGTGGAAACGAGCAGCTGTGCATGTCCACGTGCACATGGAAGGTTGTCGAACCGCACCTTCAAACCAGTTAAAACGTACACGCAAATCTTCCCACTCGTTCAAAGCTCACGTGTTGAAGTAGTACCAGGTAACCGAGGTTGAAGTGCAGTTTGAAACAGCGAAGCGAAGCAACGAGAAAGAAACACGTGCTCACCATCTTGAAGCAATGTTTCAAATGCGATAAGGAACTGTCGTTCTGTGACGTCACACAGTCGTACAGTCACGCCCATTGCTGACCTCACAATGAAAGGTTCTGTTGGCTGTCGGTTCTTATAGTCGCATTGAAATGGAATTTCATTTCGACGAAGTTTCGTTCGCTCGTCGATGATGAGCTGTCGTCATTTCTTTGCGTATATTTGCCATCACAATTAGTGTGTTATCCCGTCATTTAAAAAATATTCTCAGCATGGGGACCAGGCATTTCCGAGCAGGCTAACCCTCTGACCGATGTAACGAATGTCTTCAGGACCGTCTATATATTATGTACGCATTTCTGCTCAATTGCACCAATCATGAGGTTGGGCAGGCCTGGGAGGATTGTTGGTTCGTTATTATTGCCAAATGATGTTACTCTTATTATTGGTGTTAATGTTATTCGTATTAATTGTTATATACTTTGTTACAATGTTATCGTTGTGTCTCTTGTTCATTTGGAAAGCCATGCCGTGGAAGGACCTATTCAGCTTCTCTCTACACACCTGAGGATGGTGTCTGTCAAAAACATTGAAAGCCTAACGAACTGAGGAGGTCACAACGATCATTCGGTTGTATCACATTCTACATCAGAACGCTCAAGCATAAGTACACAAAGAACATGGCGCACGCACACACACACACACACACACACACACACACACACACACACACACACACACACACACGTGGATATCGCGACCTGGCAGGAATCCGTTGCACCTCTGCAAGCCGCATGTAGAGATAACAACCAACGTCGCAAACATTGACACACACGGACACACACAAACAGGCCCTTTCGGATCAGAGTAACTCAGCTCCAGCGAGGTGGAAACGAGCAGCTGTGCATGTCCCCGTGCACATGGAAGGTTGTCGAACCGCACCTTCAAACCAGTTAAAACATACACGCAAACTTTCCCACTCGTTCAAAGCTCAAGTGTTGAAGTAGTACCAGGTAACCGAGGTTGAAGTGCAGCATGAAACAGCGAAGCGAAGCAACGAGAAAGAAACACGTGCTCGCCTTCTTGAAGCAATGTTTCAAATGCGATAAGGAACTGTCGTTCTGTGACGTCACACAGTCGTGCAGTCACGCCCATTGATGACCTCACAATGAAGGGTTCTGTTGGCTGTCGGCTGCTATAGTCGCATTGAAATGGAATTTCATTTCGACGAATTTTCGTTCGCTCGTCGATGATGAGCGGTCGTCATTTCTTTGCGTATATTTGCCATCACAATTACTGTGTTATCCCGTCATTTTTAGAATATTCTCAGCATGGTGACCAGGCATTTCCGAGCAGGTCTAACCCTCTGGCCGATGTAACGAATGTCTTCAGGACCGTATATATATTATGTACGCATTTCTGCTAAATTGGACCAATCGTGAGGTTGGGCAGGCCTGGGGGGATTGTTGGTTCGTCATTATTGCCAAATGATGTTACTCTTATTATTGGTGTGAATGTTATTAGTATTAATTGTTATATACTTTGTTACAATGTTATCGTTGTGTCTCTTGTTCATTTGGAAAGCCATGCCATGGAAGGACCTATTCAACTTCTCTCGACACCCCTGAGGATGGTGTCTGTCAAAAACATTGAAAGCCAAACGAACTGAGGAGGTCACAACGATCATTCGGTTGTATCACATTCCACATCAGAACGCTCAAGCATAAGTACACAAAGAACATGGCGCACGCACACACACACACACACACACACACACACACACACACACACACACACGTGGATATCGCGACCTGGCAGGAATCCGTTGCACCTCTGCAAGCCGCATGTAGAGATAACAACCAACGTCGCAAACATTGACACACACGGACACACACAAACAGGCCCATTCGGTTCAGAGTAACTCAGCTCCAGCGAGTTGGAAACGAGCAGCTGTGCATGTCCCCGTGCACATGGAAGGTTGTCGAACCGCACCTTCAAACCAGTTAAAACGTACACGCAAATCTTCCCACTCCTTCAAAGCTCACGTGTTGAAGTAGTACCAGGTAACCGAGGTTGAAGTGCAGTATGAAACAGCGAAGCGAAGCAACGAGAAAGAAACACTTGCTCGCCATCTTGAAGCAATGTTTCAAATGTGATAAGGAACTGTCGTTCTGTGACGTCACACAGTCGTGCAGTCACGCCCATTTGTGACCTCACAATGAAGGGTTCTGTTGGCTGTCGGTTGCTATAGTGGCATTGAAATGGAATTTCATTTCGACGAATTTTCGTTCGCTCGTCGATGATGAGCGGTCGTCATTTCTTTGCGTATATTTGCCATCACAATTACTGTGTTATCCCGTCATTTTAAAAATATTCTCAGCATGGTGACCAGGCATTTCCGAGCAGGTCTTCACCCTCTGGCCGATGTAACGAATGTCTTCAGGACCGCCTATAGATTATGTACGCATTTCTGCGAAATTGGACCAATCATGAAGTTTGGCAGGCCTGGGAGGATTGTTGGTTCGTTATTATTGCCAAATGATGTTACTCTTATTATTGGTGTTAATGTCATTAGTATTAATTGTTATATACTTTGTTACAATGTTATCGTTGTGTCTCTTGTTCATTTGGAAAGCCATGCCATGGAAGGACCTATTCAGCTTCTCTCTACACACCTGAGGATGGTGTCTGTCAAAAACATTGAAAGCCTAACGAACTGAGGAGGTCACAACGATCATTCGGTTGTATCACATTCCACATCAGAACGCTCAAGCATAAGTACACAAAGAACATGGCGCATGCACACACACACACACACACACACACACACACACACACACACGTGGATATATCGCGACCTGGCAGGAATCCGTTGCACCTCTGCAAGCCGCATGTAGAGATAACAACCAATGTCGCAAACATTGACACACACGGACACACACAAACAGGCCCTTTCGGATCAGTGAAACTCAGCTCCAGCGAGGTGGAAACGAGCAGCTGTGCATGTCCCCGTGCACATGGAAGGTTGTCGAGTTGTTAGGGTTAGGGTTAGGGTTAGGGTTAGGGTTAGGGTTGTTGTTAGGGTTGTTAGGGTTAGGGTTAGGGTTAGGGTTCAATTTTTGGTTCATTTTAGAGCGAAGATCGAGGGTCGCGAAAGAGGTAACATTAATGAGAAAGTCAGAGCGGCACATAAAACACAAAATAAGGGGAGCGGTAGACAAGATGGGGAGAGAGGGGCAAAGACACAAACAACACATTTGAGAGCACTGATATGGAGAGAAATGTGGGAGAGGGAGTATTGTTGGGGGGGGGAGGTGGCAGTGGTATGAAATATACGAACACTGCAAGGACTTTCAGGAAAGAAGTTTTGAATTTCAAAAAAAGTGTATTGCCGGTGAAGTAGTCGGGGTAGAAAAGAGCAAGGTTTTGGATGGGGGAAGATAAGGAGATAAGATAAGGTGAGATGACATGAGAGATGGTGGTGAACAGTTGTTTTAAACACCTTGAGGGAGGAGTGGGATTGAAGGGAGTGGGGGGGAGTTTGTTCCAGAGGTGGGACAAAAGGGGATTGGAAGAGTGAAGGTGAGCAGAGAGCCTAGATTTTGGTAGTTTAACGATAAGAGGGTTGCTGGCAGATGTTGTGCGACCTGTAGGAGTATTAGGCGGACAGAGGACAGAGAGAGTTGGGGGAGTAAGGCCGGAGAGGAGTCGGCGGAAGACAGAAAGACCATAAACCTGGCTGCGGTGAGTGAGTGAAAGGCCCTTGGAGTTAGTTTCATTGCAGGCCATTGTAATGATTGTGAAAGCTTTGGTGTGAAGAGCGTGGATCGGAGGTGGGTGTGAGGCCGGAGCATCGGTACAGAGGGGGGAACAGTATTGTATGGAGCTGTGGATGAAAGGCTTTTATGTGGTGAGTAGGGCAGGTGTGCCCAGGAAGGACTTCACACGATGAAGGATGCGTAGTCGTGGACGCTTTGGAGGGCAGGTTGGAAATGGGGTTTTACCAAGAAAGATCATGGCAGATAGTGAGACTTAAAAGCTTGAGGGATATAACTTTTTCGAGGGGATTGTTGAGAAAGTATATGGAAGGGTTTTTTTGCGTTGGTCTTTTCAGAGAGACATAGTAAGAGTGTGAGGTTTGGCTGGTAGATGATGTTGAGCAAAAGAGGGTGAACAGAACAGAGGGAGGGTGAAACGGAGCGCCAGAGCAGGGATTTAAGATGCCTGGGTTGATGTCGTCTCTTTTAGTTAGAGAATGAGAGTCGAGTTTTGATAGAAGCTTGTCTATCTTGTCAGGGGAGAAGGAGACAGAGTGAGGAGCAGTTGGGTTCGACTGGGGAAGAGAGCGAAGAGAGAGAGAGAGAGAGAGATGGGTTTGGGACATAAGATTTCGAGGCAAATAAAGAGCTGAGGCATTCAGCTTTGTCATGTGCGGTGTCAACGGTGTAGGCATTTGAGGTAAGGGAGGGGATGGCGGTGGGGGAAGAAATAAGAGAAACCCATTTGACCAGACGTCAGCAGCATTTGGAGGAAGGAGACAGGTTTGCTCGTTCATTATTGAGTGTGGAGAGATCGTGAGTGCTTCGTGGGATTGCTGAGGGTAGACACATAGTTGTTCCGAGCTTGGTGGAAGGAACTGAGATTGCCTTCAGTTGGATTTGTTTTGTGAGAGGCAAAGGGAAGTTGTTTCAGGGCAAGTGCCTGACCACAAGATTCAGTGTACCATGGACGGAAGGAAGGGTACGAAGTGGCAAGGATGCAAAGGGTGGCAATGTTAGTGTGAACGTAGTGATGGAATGTATTTGCGAGGGGGGGACGGAAAAGAGGAACGAAAGGGTGAATGTGAGTAGAGAATCTTGATTCTGGTCGTTTCAACATTCAGGCAATGTTGCTGGTACATGTTGTGTGGTGTGAAGGAATATTTGTGGAGACATACACCTGTTGTAGGTAGGCTTCACAGGAGTGTGTGGAACCTAACAAGGACCAAGAAGTCGTGTGTGGCGAGGGAACGAAAGGTCATCAGCGTCGGTTTCATTTGAAGACATCACAATTAATTTTTGAAAGTTTGCTTTTCAAGAGTGTAAAGCCGAGGTACCTGTTGGCAGGAGTAGCAGCCCTGCCGGTAGAGCAGTCGGTATTGCATTGAGGTTGGCACGAAATTGAATTTTGTGTGTTCAGGATGTCGGGTGTGCCAACGAAGGAGTTTGCACGATGGAAGATAGACATTTGGGGAACGGTTTAGCCGGCCGGTTTGGTCATGTGGTTTTGCAAGGAAATATCATGGCACATTTGGAAACGAAAGTCTTGAGTACTCTAACACAAGTTTTTTTTAGACGATTGTTGACAAAGTCGACGATGGTGCGTTTGGCCGGATCGTCTTTTTGGAAAGACATCGTGATAGTGTGACATTTGTCGACATTGCAAGGGATGTTGCACTTGTTTGAACAGTCTGTGATTTTGTCTGTGCCCCGGAGGAATAGGATTCAATGGCGATTTTAAAGCACTCGATAGTATAGACAACATGGGAGGCAAACAGTTCCTTTAGTTCGGGGTTATAATCGTCGTATTGTCTCGCACTGGTTTGCTGAAGGATCGGGGCAGTACGGCAATGGCCCTCTTTGTTTATGTACAGTGTCAATTTGCCCTCTTTGAAGTCTTCTGGTTTCATTGTATGCTCCATCGTGACGATGAGAGTCTTTTTGCTGAATCTGCTTGTGCTCTTTCTTCCCCGTAGGCCTCTGCGGAAGCTGCGCCGTGGCCTGAAAGTCCTCCGTCTGGGACTGCACTTCTTCCGATAACCATACCGCTTGCCACCCTAGAACGGGAAGTAGACGATCGTCGAACCTGGTTTTTGGGAATACGGAGAATTAATCCCAATTACCGATTGCAGATGTTCTCCCTTAACCCAAAACGTTTTCGCATCACCATTGTATTGTATTGTATTGTATCATATCGGAGTGAGCGAAGCGAGCGAGCCTAGCGTCAGGGATGGAGTATTGTATCGTTAGGGTTTTTCCAGGTGTAGTATCCCCGCCCAAAGGCTATACGCGTCAGCGAAGGCAGAGCCTTATGTATTACTATAGGCTTTGGCCCTTTTGGACGGCCAAATAATGTCTAGATCTAATACGGCGCAACTAGGAGTTGCCGTTAAAGCAAACCACGCCCACCACGGCCCTTGCAGGGCGTGGATATTCACTTTGAATAACCCCACTTTTCCCGCCGTTGAATTAGAGGTACAGTTTAAAGCTTACCCGCGTGTACCTGAATATGTGTTTCAACTGGAGGAGGGGGAGAGTGGAACCCCGCATTTGCAGGGGTTCTGTCGCTTCTGCCGACAGCTCTGTCGAAAGCAGTTGCTTGCAGCTATCTCGCGCCTTGCTGGAGTTCATTTTGAGCATCGTAAGAATGTCAAGGACTTGCCAAAGTACTGCACGAAGGCAGTAGGCCGAATAGGAGGCCCTTATAGTTGCGGCTCACCTGTTAGTAGTCCGCTTGTTGCTTGCTGTGATGATGTGAATAATAAAAAAGGATTGGCACCCATTTTTGAACTGATGCAGCAGCATCCTTTATTGTATATAAGGAAGTACAGACAATTGTTGCATCTATACGACATGAATGCGACAGAAAGGGATTTCAAGACGACATGTTTGGCGTTAATAGGCCCAACAGGAGTTGGAAAAAGCAAAATGGCATTTGAACTTGCGAAGCAAAGTTGAAGGTACTACTTCAAAGCAGCAGGGCGTTGGTGGGACGGGTACTTGGGTCAGCACATTGTAATCATGGACGAATTCGATGGAGAAAGCGATATGCCATATACGGCATTGTTGCAGCTTTGCAGCTGTTAGACCGTTAGCTGTTGAGATTGGAGATAAAGGGATCAACTGTAGTTTTTGCCTCCGCCCTGGTGATAATGACGTCAAATAAAGTCGCGGAGGAATGGTATCCCACTCTGGACATCGCAGCAGTACAGAGAAGAATCGACCATCGCGTACAGCTCATTGATAAGCCGGTAAGGAATTAGCCTTTGGCCCTTTTGGACGGCCAAATAATCTCTAGATCTAATATGGCGCAACTAAGAGTTGCCGTTCAGGCAAAGCACGCCCACCACGGCCCTTGTTGGGCGTGGATATTCACTTTGAATAACCCCACTCTTTGCGCCGTTGAATTAGAGGTACAGTTTAAAGGTTACCCGCCTGTAACTGAATATGTGTTTCAACTGGAGCAGGGGGAGAGTGGAACCCCGCATTTCCAGGGGTTCTGTGGCTTCTGCCGACAGCTCTGTCGAAACCAATTGCTTGCAGGTATCCCGCGCCTTGCTGGAGGTCATTTTGAGCATCGTAAGAATGTCAAGGCGTCGCCCAAGTACTGCACGAAGGCAGTAGGCCGAATAGGAGGCCCTTATAGTTGCGGCTCACCTGTTAGTAGTCCGCTTGTTGCTTGCTGTGATGATGTGAATAATAAAAAAGGATTGGCACCCATTTTTGAACTGATGCAGCAGCATCAGTGGCTGCCGGTTTGAGCGATGAGGTACGGTGCATGAGAGATTGGTCAGAGTCATCGGCCAACACATAGAGCGGATTTTTGAGAGAGTCGCAGAGATTATCGTTGAACACCCGAAAAAGCACCCGGCCGAGATCACTGCTTTGAGGAAGTGCAGGCTGAAGAGGAAAGCGACTTGAGACAAAAATCCTCTTTGCGACAAGAGACCAAGTGCACAAGGCATGCGTCGAGGTTCGCATGGATATGTTAAGAGGAGACGACTTTGGTGAACAGGATGCTTTGGTGCACCGTATATGTGGCACGTTATCTGTCTAGGAGAGAAATATCATTTCCGGTTTGGCATTGACGAGCTTCATTCATATCGTTGAGGGAGCAAAGAAGCATCATGGCTAGCATCCAAAAAGAGTTTTGAAAGGAAATTGCTGGTAAATCAAGGCGTTGTTCAATATAGTCGAAGTGATATTGGAGTCTTTTCGGGACATTTGGACTCTGTCAATGTTTTCCTGTGTCACTGTTTGACTTTGAAAGTTTGAACGTTTTCGCTTGTACATTAGGATCTGTGAATTTGGGGCATGGACGTAAATGTCTGTTTTTATTAAAGTTGTAACTTTGAACAAGTCAGCGAAGTTGTAAGTTCATAATGTGGGTACTTTTTCAAAACAGAGGGATAACTTGATGGTGATTGTGTTTTTCATATAAATCACTATGCACTAGATTTGTCTTACAAGTTGTAGTAAAATGAACTTTTGCATTCAGAAGCGCGTTCTTTTTGAGAGTGAGTTGTGAGGTTTTTATTGTTGCAAAAAAGGAAAATCATAAGTAAATGTAATTATTTCTTTACATTGTTTGAGGTGTATTCTTTGAATATACGGCATTGGTAAAATGTCAAACATGCCAAGGAACCTGAAGTTTCTGAATGAAAATAAACTATAAACTATAAACTATAAACTATAAAGTACAGGTGTCATTGCTTATTGGCTGTCATCATCGGTGGGATGTGAGGTGTGTTTCTTTGGTGTTGTTGTTTTTTCTTTTTCTTTTTGTGAGTGTGCCTGTAATTGAGTCCCTTGATAAGCAGGTTTGGGTGCAATGCCACAGTCGTGGAAAATTTGTCCATCGTAGCATTTGTTACTGTACCTATTAGAATCAGCGTACAATGTCGTGAGGATATTGTGTGACACATTCTTGTGCACAGCTTGAGGAGGCTGCGTCCCTGTGCATTAAATTCCATGTCGACTTTCAGTTGTCTTGGTCACAAGGGCAGAAAACTTTCAGCCCATATTAATCTCGTGGAAGGTGCTGTTGACGGGCGTGTTTGATTGGGTTATAGTAAAGCACCTGTTGCTTGGACTGAAAAGCAGTGGTGCGGTAGTCGGTCGTTTGTATGCAGCATTTCATGGCCGAGGGGCGGTCCGATAAAGGGTCATTCATCGAGGTATGAAAGTTAGGGTATGAATTATTGAGAGCTCAAACCAAGAGAGTAGGCAAATGAGGGTGGTTCGCTGGGTGGTCATTATTTATCTCCTATAAAGAGACCCAAGTTGGGATGGGAAGTTGAACAGTGAAGTGCTATTTTGCAGCGATGGTGAAAGAAAAATAAAATAAGAGACACAGGAATATTCATTATACTTTCTTGTTAGCATATATGAAAGGTCATGCGTAAAAATGTATTGTTATAGTGTTAAGAAATCATTTTTAGTACGGGTCTAAAAGGAAGGACTCCTGGATGAAGGTAAAACATTTGGATTAACTATAAGAGCAATCGTGGTAGGAAAAAAAAACCAAAAAAAACGCCCACAGGAATATGTATTAACCTTTATTTGAAGGATACATGGAAGGTCATGCATATAAATGTTTTGATAAAGTTTGAGGAAAACAAAAAGCATGCCGGGTAAAAAAAACATTACCCAGTTTGGCGTCGAAGGGGTAAGGTGATTTATTATAGGAAAGTCGAAGATGACAGATTGGGAAAATAAATATTTGTAATCATTTATTCGTAATAGCCGGCGAGGGCGGTGTTGTGAATGAACGCGTACGTGTTATGTTGAAAAGGCACATTTTGGTGGATCCTTTGAGAATTTGGAAGCTTTGACGCAGCAAATCGCTCAATGGAGGCCGCCTTCTTCCGGATGCGGTAGAATGGCAAAAAAAAATTGGGAAAAAGTTCAATAGGAGTTTCTTTCACCCGTCTTTTATTGATTCACAATGTTATGCACCTCTAATTTGTCATTCAAATACTTCAAGAGCAAGCTCGTTGGCCGGGCGCGCGTGGGCCCTGGTTATCTTCAATGGAAATCGTCACCAAACATCACAACCAATGAGTGGAGTATTAGAAAAAATATTTCCAAAAAGCTTGTTCCCGGATACCGTGTTTCCGAGGCTGAAAACGGCGTCAAATATTCTAAAAATGACGAAGAATTCTTTTTTCGAAATCTCGTGGCCGTAGGGGATAGTTTTTCATGGCCGGAAATATCCGAGGTTGAGACGGAATTCACCGAATTAATGAAGAAGGAAATTTTATAAATTTTAATCTCATGCACAATGTAAATGGTGTCATTTTCAACTAGGTACGGTACCTACTACACCTACCTAATACCAACTACCTAAGCTACTGATGCCACAGTGATGGGTAAATTAGTGGCAAGGGGCTTTGGCTTCGCCGGCTCATTGCGGCTTTGCAGTCGGGGACTAGTAGATTACATAAGGACTTCCTTTTTTAATGGCATGGAAGTTTGAAGTTCGAACGTGATAAGTTGATAACCCTTTCCGGGTGACTCGTAAAACGGTCAAATAGTGTGAAACAATAATCCTAAAAGATTGAATGAATTGGAGACGTGCTTGTAAAATTAATATAGGTGATAAGCAAATAATGAGTAAATATATATATATATATATATATATATATATATATATATATATATATATATATATATATATATATATATATATATATATATATATATATATATATATATATATATATATATATATGTTGTCATGGTGTGAAGCACACCGAGGCAAGCATTCAATGATGCTGAAAAGATATTCCTGGACGTAAAAGAAAAGGGAACGAAGACAGGGAAAAATGAGATTAGGCCAGCACGACAGGGAGGGACGAGGCAGCTCGGGTTTACGTCAGCGTGAGAGGGTAGCTTAAAAACATTGCGAAAAAGTTCAATAGAAGTTTGTTTCACCCGTCTTTTTTTGATTCACAATGTTATGCACCTCCAATTTGTAATTAAAATACTTGAGGACCAACCGAGTTGCCCGGGCCCGCGTTGGGATAGGGAGAGGAGGGAGCCAGGGTAGGGATAGGGAGGATAGGTTGGGATAGGGAGCCAGGGTTGGAGGGTGGTGCTTTTGTACTCAGTCCCAAGGGAGGACCTACAGTCTGGTGCTTCAGGAGATTTGCGAGGAGGAGAGATGGAGACTACACGAGTGTGAGCGGTACTGTATCCTGCAGTTTCACTCACTCACCGCAGGCAGGTAGGTAGGTGGTCTTTCTGTGTTCTATGGAGTCCTCTCCAGCCTTGCTCCCCCAGCTCTCTCTGTGCTCTGTCCCCCCAAATATTCCTACAGGTCGCACAAGATCTGCCAGCCACCCTCTGATGGTTAAAGTGCCGAAATGTCGGCTCTCTGCTCACCTTCACTCTTTCATTGCTCTTTTCTCCCGCCTCTGGAACAAAGTCCCACACTCACTTCAATGACACTCCTCCCTGCAGGTCTTTAAAACAGCTGTTCACCACGATCTCTTATCTTCCGCCATGGAAAACCTTGATCTTTTCTACGCCCACTAATTCACCCCACATGCACGTTGTTTGAAATTCCAACTTCTTTCCTGGAAGTCCTGGCAGTGTCCATGTGTTTTATACCTTTCCCACCCCCACCCTTGCCATGCCTCCCCCCCAAAGCCCTCTCCCTCCCACAGTTCTGTCGATGTCTCCATGTCTGTCGGTCCCTGCTGTCAAATGTTGTGTTTGTGTCCTTCCCCCTCTCTCCCCATCTTGTCTACCGCTGCCGATGTTATTTGTTGTATGTGTCTGTTTGTGTTTCTGTGTGATTAATGTTCGCTCTTTCACGAGCCTCGATCTTGTATATAAAAGAAATAAAAAATAAAAAATAAAAAAGTGTTTACCTGGAGGAAGTGCATCGACAGTTCGAAATAAGGAATGCATTCAAGGCAGGTTCCACAATGGTAGGCCTCAAAGCAGGTGCAGCAATAGGCAGAGTTTAATCACTAAGTCAAGGTTCAGGTGCAGCGATGGGCTGAGTGGTTGGTGACACAGAACCTTCGGGTGGAGAGAATGCAGTTGGAGACTTTAGAAACACACGGAAAGGTCCTCAGGCATGAGCCCTCGTCAAAAATGGCCACTCTACGTCTGTCTTTGTTTGTTTGTTTGTTTCTTTCTTTCTTTCTTTGGAATCAGGTTGGTGGCAGGTGTGCTGCGTTTGCACTTGCAGCCGCAGGCAATCATCGGCTTTATAGGCATGGGCCAAACCATTTGGTTGAACTCAAATGGGGAGGGGGGTGGTAGGAAGAATAAAAGAATGGTCAGACACCGTAACGATATGAATTTATTTCTTATAAGGTGTACAAAGATCATTTGAAAGGCTATATAATATATATATTCGATGTATGTTGGTGTATTTTGTGACGTCATATTGATGACGTTTTTCTTCCGGTGTCTATGTTTAATGTAACAGGTGAAATGCGTCGGGTAATAACATGTGCATAAATATTTGGATTTGGTGAGGGCATTGGATTATTAACATTTCATTTATTTAATTATTCAAATTCCACGACGTGAGTGTCAGTAGGAAGACAATCCGGATGAGGAGGAGATTTATTGATAAACATAGCAACCGCAATACGAGGTGTTATGGTGTGTGACCTTTCTTTTATTTTTCCTTGAAGCCTGCCCGAGTTAGAACGAGTGGTTTGTCAACCGTTGTGCTGTGCACCCCCTCCGAATTAGAACAAGTGGTTTGGCTCATGGGTATGAGGGCTGTGATTGGTTGTGGGTAAGGAAGGGATCAGCAAGTCGGTTCACAGCATCCTTTATAAGGAGGAGTATGCTGTAGGCGTGCCTGACTAGTATTTGAAGTCGTGCTGGCTTCATATGGGGTTCTCTACTCGGCTTGGTGAGTTGTTTTGGCTTTGTTTATGTATAGAAATAGATGTTGTTTGTTGTGACCTATGAATAAAGTCGGTTTGGTCGAATGTGTGGTTTGATGGGGTTGGTTGTTGTAACACAGGACACGAGGATGAGGGAGACTCTGATATGGGTATGTAATGGATTTTTTTTGGAATTGTAGTGATCTTGGTTTCGACTCTGACTTTGAATTGCAATTGCATGTACTTGATTTGAGCCTTGGTTGTTGTCGTCAACGGTCTAATTTGCGGTCTAATTTTGCAGGGATACCTCGTTTTTGCACTGCAACAATGGGCTGCCATTTGCACTTTCGTGGACATCCATGGGTTTTGGAGGAATATACAACCTGGGAACAGCAAGGTAGCATAGCGTTTATTCGCCTGTGTTTGAAATGTGAAAGTTGCAGGTAATATATGTGGAGCACAGTGATTTGTGGGGAGTGTTCGAAATACTGAGGAATACACGTACACCGGAAATGTGTGAGAACTGTCGTTTATTTTTGAATTGTGCAATGGGCATTTATTAGATTTTTTGGGGTTTTTGGTTTTGAGGTTTAGCACGTACGACCTAAAATGGGCGTGCCGGATGGTGCAATGACGGGATATTTGGACTAGTTTTATATGTTGTACACCTGAGGAAAAAAAGCAATGGTTTTTGTGTCAGCAATTTATTTGACGTCGCACATGCATAACAACAAGCAATACTGACTCGTAATATAATATATATACATGTTTAAATTTTGATGTCATAATTGTGTGTGTGTGTGTGTGTGTGTGTGTGTGTGTGTGTGTGTGTGTGTGTGTGTGTGTGTGTGTGTGTGTGTGTGTGTGTGTGTGTGTGTGTGTGTGTCCCAGGGGGTTGTGCGGTAGGATAACACAAACAAAGGATGTTTAATGAATGTGGGTAGGTGGAGTAAAGGGGTCATCAATTGCAGTAGTTTTAAAGTGGCAGTTGTAGTTAGGTTTATTTGGAATAAAAGCAAAGGGGTAGTCGTACATTGTGTGTCGGATCGGTGAGTTGTTTTTATTGCTCGCTTACAGTCGCAGTTGTTGTTGGATTGTGGAACACGCCGTCAGGTGTTCGTCGTCATTGTGGACGATGTAGTGGCGCTGTTGAGTGGCACGTGAGTGGCACATGTGGTGTGCCACGTTCTTGGCTTTATTTTCGTTGATGTTGCTCGTCACCTAGGTGTAAGGAAGAGAAGGGGTGGCATGAAAAGATTTGCAGATGGAAGGATGAAAATCCTTTTTGCAGTGTACACCTTAGTGACGATCGGTGTTGACAATAGGGAAAGGGAAAGTGCGCAACTGCGCATGCATGTGAGAGTAGTGGAACTGCGATCATGGCATGGTGTATGGTGTATGGTGTATGGTGTATGGTGTATGGTGTATGGTGTATGGTGTATGGTGTATGGGTAATTGTGTAACACAAGGTGTTGTACTTACGTGCGTGGCAATGGACGTACGTATTGCACCTGCCGTCAAAGTGGTCTTCATTCCCAGGGTTTGTGATGCTGCCCTTAAGAGGTTCGACATATTTTTGCAAGGGTTTCCTCTGCTATTGAAAAAGAAGGTCTGTTGTTTTTGGTCTCTGAATCCCGGTAAGTTTTGTCTGATGTTTGCAAAGATGCACATGAATTTGTGGTCTTGGCTACTCAACGTGACCGTGGCCCTGCCGAAGTGGGCAGCGGTTTTGTGTTCGGGAACCTGCAAATTAAATTGGGAAGGATCGTGTCGGTGGTGCAGTACACTTTTATAAGACGTGATTGGACGATGTGATGTGTGTGTGACAGACGTAGTTGGTTGTTGAGGGAGTGTTCCTTTGTTGTGCATTGTTAGAAATTTCGAACACATTTTATGTGCCTTGATTTGGAAAGGAAGTGTTGTGACGGTATGAATGTCGTTGCATTATTGCAATAACAATGTCCTGTGGATACGGCTTAGTTTGTTTAGGTGATGAAATGCAGTTCGGCTTGGACAATGCACACCGTATGCTTACGTGGATGAATCGTGATGGGCCTTTCCTTGTGGCGTTGCGGAAGTTGTCCAGGGTCATGTTTGTCATGACGCCTTTTCTGTGGCCGTTTTTGATGAGCAGCCGGGCACATAACAGTCCGATTATTCGGACAATGTTGCGTGCTGGTTTTTTGGGGTTGCTTTTGATTTGGTCTGAAAAAAAAAAATGAAAGGGATAGCGTCAGCAATAACAATTGATGTGTGTCACGTTAGGCTTAGGTAGGTTGGCATGGTTGGTTGTCGTCCATGTGACTTGTAGGAGGAATAAGTGAGTGTACAGAAATGTTTGGGCAAATGTATTTGCTAGGGTCGTCATCACTTACCAAGAAGTTGAGGGATTTTCATTGTGCTTTTTTGCACTATTGTTCGCAGTTCATGTTTGGAAATCAATTTGTCTGTGAAAAGGAATCAAAAGAGGTATCATTATTTGTTGGCGGTGTGCTTGGGTATATCATTTGTCATGAAAGCAAAGGATCGTTACCTGAGATGGATGGAGGAATAGGTTACGCGTACGTTTTGGGTGATGTTTCTTACCTCGTGCATCTTCCAGGCGCTGTTGGTGTTGGACTCTGACATGAGGATTCATTTCTCTTTGAAAAGCCGAGATCATGAAGACAATGTGGTCGAAATTTTGGCTCGTCAATTTGACTCGGGGAAATTGTGCCGCTTTTAAAAATTTCATGAAAGAGCTCAGCGAGGAGAGATGATTCTTTATCGTGGATGGTTTCTTGCCGGAGCTTCGTAAGGTGTCGAACCATCTAAAGACGTGAAAGTATTGGAAGGGCATTTAACCAAACGAGCAAGTGAAACAATAAAAGCAATGTCATCAATAAAAGGACAAGTAAAAGTAACGCAAGCACTAAGTGAAGCAATTGCTATTGTTGTTATCATTATTAGCATCGTTGTCATCATTAATGTTGATGTGACGGTTAGGGTTTTGGGGTATCGTTTTCGTTAGGGTTGTCATTGTTGTTAGGTTGGTGGTGGTGGTGGTGGTGGTGGTGGTGGTGGTGGTGGTGGTGGTGGTGGTGGTGTGCACGATATATTTTGGGCAATGTGCATGTGTGGGGTGTTCATTGGTGGTTGCAAATGCGAGGGACGTGCATCGGGTGAGTTGTTCGCGGGTGCTACGTTGTGAATGATGTCATATGCGCGATCCTGAGGACGACGATTTTTCTTTTTTCTTTTTTCTTGTTTCTTTTTTTTTTTCCCCGATACAAGATGGAGGCTCGCGAAAGAGGTAACATTAATCACACAGAAATGTGAAAGCGACACATGAAACACAAAACGTAGAATAAGGGCAGCGGTAGACAAGATGGGGAGAGACAGGGGGAAGGAGACAAACAGAACATTTGAGAGCAGGGACATGCCGAGAAATGTGTGAGGGGGGAGGGCTTGGGGGGAGGTGGGAGAGGTGCAAAACATATGAAGCCTGTAAGGACTTGTAGGAAAGAGGTTGGAATTAAAAAACAAAAAACCGAAAAAACGGTGCATCTGGGGTGAATCAGCGGGGGTAGAAACGATCAAGGTTTTGGATGGGGGAAGATATAAGATAAGATAAGATAAGATAAGATAAGATAAGATAAGAGATGGTGGTGAACAGCTGTTTTAAAGACCTGAAGGGAGTGGGGGAGTTTGTTTCACAGGCGGGAGAAGAGGGGAATGAAAGAGTGAACGTGAGCAGGGAGCCTAGATTTTGGCAATTTAAACATAAGAGGGTTGCAGGCAGATGTTGTGCGACACGAAGGAATATTTGGGGGACAGAGCTGAGAGAGAGCTGGGGGAGCAAGGGCGGAGAGGAGTCGGTAGAAGGCAGAAAGATGAGCAACCTGTTTGCGGTGAGTGAGTGAGTGAGTGAAAGGCCCTCGGAGTTAAGTTCATCGCAGGAGATTGCAATGATTCTGAACGGTTTGGTTTCAAGAGCGTGGATTTCGAGGTGGGTGTGAGGCAGGAGCATCGGCCCAGAGGGGGGGGGGGGGACAGTATTGCATTGGGCTGTGGATGAAAGCGTTGTATGTGGTGAGGAGTTCAGGAGTTCAGGAGGTCAGGTGTGTCAAGGAAGGACTTAGCACGACTGAGGATTGCTAGTGGGTGACTGGCTTTGGGGGGCAGCTTGGAAATGTGCTTTTCCCAAGAAAGATCATGGCAGATAGTGAGACACAAAAGCTTGAGCGACAGAAGTTGTTGCAGAGGATTGTTGAGAAAGTAGATGAGAGGGTTTTTGCCTTCGGTCCTTTCGGAGAGACATTGTAAGAGTGTGACATTTGTGAGGATTGAAAGACATGTTCCACTTGTTTGATGAGTCTGTGATTTTGTGCAGGTCTGCAGAGAGTGACGAGTGTGTAGACTGTCGATCTGAGGCATGAGCATTGGAGCGGCAGATAGTGGAGTCATCAGCCAAGAGATGGAGAGGATTTTCCAGAGAGTCGGAGAGATCGTTGATGAAGACCTGAAATAACACAGGGCACAGAACACTACCTTGGGGAATTCCAGGCAGAACAGGAAGGCGACATGAGAGAAATCTATTGAGGGCCACACGTTGTCTATGACCAGAGAGGAAGTGTGCAAGGCATGAGTGGAGATTTTTATGGATACCATCGGAGGAGAGTTTGGTGAGCAGAGCTGGGTGCCAGAACGTATCGAAGGCACGTGATATGTCACGTGAGACACGTGAGACAGGTCTGATGTGTTGTTTGGCATTGAGGACCTTCATTCATTGTTGAGACGGCAGAAGCAACATGTCCAGAGTATCATGACCTGGTATGAATCCAAATTGATGATCAGAGATGAAGCTATTGGAGAAGAGGAAGGATTTGATATGCGAAGCAATGATGGATCCCATGACTTTGCTGATAATTGGAAGCAGGCTGATTGGTCTGTAGTTGGAAGGATCTGTTTTTGCACCCTTTTTTTTGTGTAAAGCATTAATGTTGGCTGATTTTCAAGATGGTGGCAGATGAATTTGAGCAAAAGAGAGGGTGACAAGAACAGAGAGAGGGTGACCTAGAGCCGCAGAGGAGGATTTTAGGAGCCGTGGGGGTGATGCCGTGTGGTCTAGTTGCCGAATCCGAGTTGAGGTTGGGCAAAAAAAAAAAACTGGTGCACCTTGTGAGGTGACAAGGACACAGAGTCCAGGAGCAGTTGGGTTCGACTGGGATAGGTGGGAACAGAGAGAGATGGGGTTGGGACACAAGATTTTGAGGCAGAGACAGAGTTGAGGCATTAGGCGTTGTCACGTGTCGGTGTCAACTGTGTAGCCATTTGAGGTAAGGGAGGGGATGGCGGTGGGGGAAGAAATAAGAGAAACCGATTTGCCCAGACGTCGGCAGCATTCGGAGGAAGGAGACAGGTTTGAGAGTTCAATCTTAAGTGTGGAGAGATGGTGCTTCCTGGTACTCCTCAGGGTAGACACACATTTGTTCCGAGCTTGGGGGAAGGAACTGAGATTGCCTTCAGTTGGATGTGTATTTCATGAGGCAAATGCAAGTTGCTTCAGGGCAATTGCCTGAAGGCAAAATTCAGTGTACCATGGACGGGAGGAAAGGTAAGACACCCGAGGACGAGACGAGACGAGACGAGACGAGACGAGAAAAAAAAGAGCTCCTTGCTTTGGAAGAATTGATGTCAGAGGCAGTAGAGATGGGAGACTCGTCGGTGGTGAGGAGGCTCTGAGAATGGCCAGAGAGATGTCGACTTTCACAAGTACATGATCAGAAGAAGCGATTGGAGTACAAGAGGAGCAGGAGACATTTACAGGGAAGTTAGTCATAAGGAAGTGCAGAGGAGAACATACTACATTGACTGAGATCCGGGTCGGGAAATTGAGAGATTGTGTCAGTCCCAATGAGTCGAAGAAATCCTGTGCTGAGGTGCCATGGCTGGTGAGAGAGGAACGCACACCCAGCCAGCTGGCATGATGATAGTTGAAGTCGCCACATATGAGGAAGAAAGAGTTTGGATGAGTTGATAGAAGTTGTTCGATGTTATCCGACGGGTAAATGAAAATGGAGTCATCACTCTTTGAAGGACGGTACAGGAGAGATATGAACAAAGGGTTGGAGCGGAGAGGAACCCATAGGCAGAGGTATTCCTGGGGGTGGGGTGGAGAGAGGGTAGTGCAAGGAGCGTGAGGAAGAGGTTTTTGATAAAGATAGGCAACTTACCACCAGGACGAGGCTCAGGTGTATCGTAGCTGAGGAGGGAGTAACCAGGAAGAGATGTTAAGGAATCACAGACATGGTGAAGGAGGTAATTTTCCGTTAGGCAGATGAAGTCTGGATTGTGAGAAGCAACCCGAATGTCGAGATCAATCGGGTTTGAGGTGCATATCGTTAATGAGGAGAGAGGGGGACCATTGGGTGCAGTATAGTATAGTATAGTATAGTATAGTATAGTATAGTATAGTATAGGGTAGGGGAGGCGTATGGTCCGATGAAGGATGACAGGGGGAGGTAGGAAGAGCAATTGATAGTGTCAGAGATTACAGAAGAGTTACAAGAAAGGGAAGGATGAGGAGGATGAAAGGTTTGATGGTGATGGCATGAGGCACAGTGACGGGTTGTCTGAGGGGTTGTTTGGTGAGGAGGAGGAGGAGGAGGAGGAGGAGGAGGAGGAGGAGGAGGCGGAGGCGGAGGAGGCGGAGGAGGCGGAGGAGGCAAGTAGAAGGTTCGGGGAGGTGGAGGTATGACATAGAAGGGAGAAGAAGTGGGGAGGAGGCAGCTTTGAGAAGGAGGCGGGAGGGGTGGGAGGAGCCAGGCGGGATGGTTGGGCGGAGATTCGAAAGGGAAGGGGTTGGGGGGGGGCAGTTTTGAAGGGGGAGGGGCAAGGTGGGAGTTTAGGAGGGGAGGGTCACCGGGGGAGTTTAGGAGGGTAGGGGGAGGGGCAAGGGGGGATTTTTGAAAGTGTATGATTAATGAAAGATGAACATTTATAACAAATTGGGTTTATGCATACTTACGAGCGCATTTTGGTGGTTTCCTGCAAGAAGAGCATCGAGGTGCCTATGTCCTGTTTGCCCGCCATATGGCGCAGGAATAGGCGTACATGGGCAATGGTGGTGTTGGTGTTTTCTCGTTTTTTGGCGTTGGCGAATGTGCCACACATATACCGCATGTATTCTTTCAATAGTTGCACTGTAAATAGGTATGTAATAATTCATTGCATATAACCATGACAACCAAGGCAGGATAAATGTAATTGCTGTTGCACTTGCTAATGGTTTACTCACCGTCAGGTGGAGGTTGAGCGGTGGCGCGCTTGTCAGCGTACCATTTTTCAATTCGGGTATACCTATCTTTGACATAGGTGAAGAGGTGTTGCTGCTCTTTGAGTTGTTGTATTAGATGACGGGCAAGCTGCATGTCTTTGTCCTGATAAGGAAACGTGAAAGCGACGTGGTGAATGGACTTGTTAATGGGGACAAAGCGCGCAGCGCGCAGCGCGCAGCGCGCAGCACGTGGCCCATGGCGTGTAAGTGTAGGCCTCTCGGAAGCAATAGCGCCGAAGACTTTGTCGGGTGCACACGTCAACGCATGTTGGTTTGCTGCACGAATTTTGAGGAAAAGATTGCATTATCAGCATTGCGTAAAAGGTCAGGAAAGGATCAACTTACTTTCAGAGGCATGTTGTTTGTTTGAAGGTATGGACGAAGTACTCGAATCGCTGGGCCTGTGTCCTGAGGAATGTTGGTGTGGGCGCTGTGCCGCTGTTGGAGTTGGAGTTGGAGTTGAAGTGTTCCTTGTTGGTTGTTGTTTAATGGGTTTTTTTTCCTTCCTTTCTTTCTTTGTTTTGTGCCCACCCGCTTTTGAATTAAGGGTTAGCAGCATAAACGAGAATAAGTGTTCGTTAATCGTCATAGTGAAAATGACTTTTGTCTTGTTTGTGTGATGTTGAAAAAAATTACACTGAATGAACGAGGGTTACATAATGAACGGTGGTTGTAGTGCAATCCTTTTATGTCATCGGCGACGGGGGTTTTTCATCCGAGGGGGTTTTCCCCGCGATGGCCGGAAATATGTGCGTGGTGAGGTGTCCAGCCATATTTTTGTTAGCTTCATCGTGGCGTTTTTCCAAAGACGCTTTTTCAAACAAAATTAATGATCCTGTATTGTTAATGTTACTACAAAATAATAAGAATACTAGTAATATCCCATTTTCCCAAGGCGTTTTTGCCCGCAGTGAAAACGTGTACGAATAGGTTATCGTTATCATGGCGTTTGCCTGGTTTTTGGTTTCCTGGTTTCAACAGGAAGGATATATATCTTATATTATAAAGCACGTGCAGGTATGGTCATATTTTTACAACTTGCTAATGGTGTTTATAAGAGTAAATGAAGAAATTTTGAGGAATGCTGACGTCCCTGAGGGCAGGTTTACTTTCAGAAGTGAGCGAAGGTCTATTGTGCTGTATGTAAGGACAAATATTGCGTTGATAATGATAGCTTGGGTTCCGGTGAGTAGGTGACGTGTGAATTCTCGTAGGGACGTTTTGTAAGTAGCTCCTGGTGTTTCATAGGAAACTGAAAGGGAGAAGTTCGGGTTGTGGTCCTTGACTAAGCAGTGAGGTAGCGCTTGTGAAGGCAGTCGTTTCGTCACGGTTTGTGTACACAAGAAATTTGGTAGGTGTCGAATTGCAACGAAGATGTTATCATGTCGTGTAGGGCCTGGTCTTTTGAATGACTTGATGTGATATTGTATAATGTAATGCACGTTCTGCTCTTTTTAATGAGCTGGTGTACCATGTTTTGGTGTCGTGGGCGGTTTGATTCTTTTGAGTGACGTGATCTAACATATTATAATATAATGCACGGTGTGATCTTTGCAATGAGCTGGTCTAACATGTTATGATGTCGTGCGTGGTCTGATTGTTTCCGTGACCTGATAAAAGGGGGTCGTAGTCGTCGACGTCGTCGTGGTTGTGCGTGGACTTGGAGTCGGGTGTTTTTTTTGGTAGGATTGGATTTTGGCAAGGGGAAATTTTTGTGCATTCATTGGTTTTGCGTTTGTCAAGGGAGTGGTGCGTGCGTGCGTGCGTGCGTGCGTGCGTGCGTGCGTGCGTGCGCGATGTAGTTATGTTGAGTGGACGTGTCGGTAATAAATGGTTTGTCCATGTGTCTGTGTTTTGCTCCTCAGACAAAGAAGCAAGGAATTTTGGGGTCCTGTTGCACGGCAATGTGGAGGGATGGAGCGACATTTGCGTGTCCATGATGATTTGTCGTGTGACGAGGCACGCAGTGGGAGGATTCTCAGCGTTTCAAGGAAAAGGTGGTTGCAAAGTTTTTGACCGTGCAGTCTAATGGGCGTGGCAAAGTGCATAAGGCTACGGGTAATGTCATGTGTACTTGGCATGTTGTTGTTTTGTCGCACATGCTACGCCTGTGAGAGACCATTTAGTTTGGTGGTGCGCATTTGACTTAGTGGATTGTTTGTGGTCACTTAGTCATTTGGTCACTCATTTGGTGTTTTGAAAAGAGGACGTTTGAAGAAACTGTTTGCGTTTAATGGTCATGGCATGCAGGTACGTGTAGTTGTGCGTGTTCGTACGTCGGGGTTAGCGTTTGTCGTTGGTTTTTATTTAATCGTTGTGTGCATGTGTTCCTTGGGAGCATATGTATTGGGAGGCGTCATGTTTATCGTTGAAACTTTGGTGTTAGGTTTCGGGGAACTAAGAAGTGCCCTGTGGACGGGTGTGTGAGGGCTGTCGACAGGGTTGACAAGCATCTTAAAGCGGCGCATGGGCTGACGGTGAGTTATTGTTGTTGATGATTATGTGCGTGGGTGCGTGTCATATTTATGGCATGTATTCAGTGTGTGCTTGGATGGACGGACGGACGGGAAGGATCGGTGGATGCACGGATGTTTGCATTAATTTGGACGTGTTCTGCATTTTCATTGACGTTTGCATTTGTTATTAGGTGAAGGACGAGCGGTATCAGGTGCTTATGGCTGGGGTGAGGGGGTGTGCCGAGGAAGCCGGGCCAAGTTCACGTTTGCATGTTAGCCGTGGAAGCAGGGCCAAGACGTGCAAAGTCGGGGCGCAGGTGGACGTCCCTGCCGTTGCTGAGGTGGCGAAGGTGCAGGGGAACGCCAAGGGCATCGCTAGGGGTTCAGGTGCGCCTTCGCCAGGGCGCAATTCATCCGAGGACGGTTCCGACGTGGAGGTCTTGTTGTCCTGTCAAATCACACGATTGCCGTATTTGCTGCGGGCAGGGGAAACGGCAATGTCGGTGGGACGGTGTTGTATGTTCATTGGGAAGAGGCTGAAAGTGCTGCATGGACGGGATGGTAAGTGATTGAAAGAATTAGTTAGTGTTTCCTGTTGTTGTTTCATGGCAATGCCCTGTGTGCTGCGACACGTGTTTGTATGCTGAAGGCTCGTGGATGCATTGTTGTCTTCCTATTTGCTGTGAAGGACGTGAAAGCGAACAAGTGCCTGGTACATCGTCGCAGGTGCTTTGTGTCGTCGGCCACGAGATCCAGGCGTCCACTGAGGCCGAGGACGATCAGAAGGGCGATCAGCAGGGTGATCACGACGATCACGGTGACCACCATGACGAGGAGGACAAAGTTCACCAGGAGTCGGAGTCGGAGTCGGAGCCGGAGCCGGAGGCAGAGCCAGAGCACCGGAATGATGATGATGAGGAGGAGGAGGGCGGCGGCGAGGGCGGCGAGGGCGGCGAGGGCGTTTTCGACGAGGACGATGACGATGACGACGATGATGATGCTGAGGGGGGGGAGGAGGAGGAGGAGGAGGAGGAGGAGGAGGAGGAGGAGGAGGAGGAGGAGGAGGAGGAGGAGGAGGGAGGAGGAAGAGGAGGAGGAAGAGGAAGACGAGGAGGACGAGGAGGACGAGGAGGACGAGGACGAGGAGGAGGACGAGGACGAGGACGAGGAGGACGAGGACGAGGAGGACGAGGAGGAGGAGGAGCAGGAGCAGGAGCAGGGCCGGCCAGTGGTAGTGGTGCAGGGGCTTGTGTGGCGCTTGGGAGCAGTTGTGAACGTGGTAAGTTTATTAGAGGAACAACAACCAGAAAGACAACATCATCAACAACAACAACAATCACAGGCATTCTAAGGGCATTTTACGTTGTACAGCGGCATATCCCGAGATGACGTTTGACTTTTACGTACGGAATTTTGAATGGAATGTTGTGTGTGTTTGTTTTGTTTGTTTGTTGTTTTTTGGGGGGTTTGGTGGGGGGGACATTATGGTATATGTTTGGGGCAATGTGTGACGACATAACGATTGGCTGACATCAGTCGATGAATGAAGTTGATATTTGTCCTTGGTGGGATATTTTTTTTTTGTTTTCAGAAGGAGCGGGAAGTGTTGAAACGCCCGGCCGAAGGAAACGTTTGCGGAGTGGTCGATCGTCGTCGGCTGCGTATGCTTTTGTGAGTGAAAGAGTTTTTATCCACGCAAACGTCATAGTTTATATTTGCAAGAGAAGTGTTTGTTGATGTCCGACATGGACATGGTTTTTTTCACGGTTGTTTGATTTCGTATCGGGATGCATCTTCATGCTTTGTCTATGGTGTGCTCATTGTAAGGTTCGACGACGGAGAAAGTTGGATTACAACAAGAACATTTTGGACCATCTGGAACGTGCGTTCGCTCATGAGATTGCGTGTAAACTGGTTACGAGACGCAGGGTAAGCATATGGAGAGTGATCATGGATATAAGGGCGATTTGTCATTGTCCTGGTGTAACGTAATACTGGCATTTACTTCAACGTATGTTGTGTTACATTTACTTAGGTCGCTGAGGTATTACGTGCCGATGAGGGCTTGAGGGAGAAGTGCCGGTGTGAAGGCTTGACGGTGGAGAACATTCGTGGTAAACTTCGTGCTTTGTCTCAAAGGCGATGACGCTTGGCGTTTGTTAGTAAGTTTTGCCGGTGTTGTTGTTGTTTTGGCATGTTTTTTTTTGTTGGCATTTTGGCATCTGCTCTGTCATATCGAGCTTTCTCTCTGACCGCTGTATATGTGTGATCGTGCATGGCTCAACATGTCACACCTTCCCTATGAACAGCGGTGTTCCTCAGGGTTTTGTTTCGTCTGTAACACTGTTCCTTCTTTTTATGAATGAGCTGAGTTCGTCAGTGGGCGCTGTAGTGAGGTTGAGAGACCGGGTTGCTGTTACAGAGCCGCTGGAATCTGACGTCCGAGATTAGAGAGCCGAACATTCGGCTGTTACAGAGGTAACCACTCGGATTAGAGTTCGGCTGTTACAGAGCCGAACTAACCCTAACCCTAACGAGACGGAGACGGAGACGGAGACGGAGACGGAGACATATTTTATTTGCTCTGTTGCGCTGATGTTATTAAGAACCCTTTGAAAATACGCAATGCCGGTTAATTGTTCGTACATCGGAAATATATGACTGTGTGTAAAGGTTGAAGGCAACCACATTTGGTGCAGGCGTTCACGCATTTTGTTGGACGTGTATGTTTTTGAGTCGGGGCACGTTGACGGAGTTGTTTTGGAACGGAACGGAACGGAACGCAACGCAACGGAACGCAACGGAACGCAACGGAACGGCAGTGTTAGGTTTGCTGGACATCTCGTAATGCTCCGTGCCGTGGAGTTGTTATTAGTCCCTTAGCGGTGTACACCGGAGGGGACTATAGGTTTTGCGGTCCGTGCGTCTGTCTGTCAGTCCGTCACGCAAAGAAAAGTTTGCGGGCTTTTTTCTCTCTAAATTCTTATTGCTAATGCTTTCAAAGTTGGTACATGGTTTCGTCATGATAAGTTTCAGATGAAGTTGGAACTTCACGACGTTTCGATCATTTTGGACAAAGTTATGGCACTTTTAGGTTTGGTAATTTCAGCAAACGTTTTCCGGACGACAGACTGCCGCTAGGGGACATGTATTGGAGCGCAATAGTGACGAATGCTTGTTGTATTGTGATTGATGATTGTTGCGGTATCGGTGCAGCTGTGCCTTACGAGTAAAGGAGTTGGCGTTAGTTTGTGGCACCAGGATAAGGCTAAGAAGTCGGCAAGGGCAAATAGAATGGTATGCCCTGTGATTGTGTGCGTTATCGTCGTTTGGGCTGTACAATGTACAATTAATTGTTGGAGTGCACCAAGTGGGGAAATGTCACAGGATCGGTACCCTAGGATGACTTTGAAGTCGGACGATGGCTTTTGCATGTTGAATGGCACAGGGCCCCTGGCTGTGTGACAAGGAGAGGCATGGGTGAAATGGAAGTGCACATTGGTAGGTGTGCGGTGAGTTGTTAATTTCGGCGACTAGGGCAGCGAGCTTTGTTTGGTCATAGAGAATTACGGAGTGGTCGATGAGAAGTTATTTTGGTCCGTAAAGAAGAAGGGTGTATATTTGGGCTACAACTCATGGGCTTTTTGACGCCAGTCCGTGGTGGGCTTTTTTTTCTAATAAGAAAAGGTAAAATAAATAAAAAAATTTAAAAAGTGAAACATTTAAACAGGCTGGGACGTGCAGGTTGATGACCGCACGGCCAAGGGACGCCGTCTATGAGGACTGCGCCATTAGCATAGACATGCAGCTCAAGCGCAAGGCTGAAGCATATGGTCATTGAAAACACATGCACCGTGACCCCGAAGGGCGAGAACGCATGGTCATACAATACCTCTGTGGGTTTTAAACACCTCATGGGAAGCGAAAGACCTCGTGGCCGTTTGCTTCGGAGGGATGGCGATGGCCATGTATTACTTGTACACCGCCCAAGGTGGGTGTGCTTTCATAATGGAGAAGGTTTAGGGTTACTGGGATTGTGATGTGATGTGTTGTGTGGAGTCGATATTTCTTTGTTTGCGCACGCGTTTTTACGCCGCAATTTGGGAAAGGTGGAGCCGGTGTCAATTGGTGCGTTGCATTGTGGAAATGTGTGAACAAGGTAGGTGGACTTGTTCCACCTATTGCGTTGAGGTGCAACACGGCGCATTAAGGTGACAAGCGTGCCGGTGTTAGGATTAGACGCATGGGTGAAATTGAAGTGCGCATTCGTAGGCGTCGGGTGGCTTGTGAAGTTCGGTGACCCGGGCAGCGAGCTTTGTTTTGTCAAATGCAATGACGCAGTGGTCGATGAGAAGTTTGTTGTACAAAAAAGAACCAAGGGTATATTGTTTGGCTACAACTAATGGCAATGGAAAGACCTCGTGGACGTTTACCTCGGAGGCATGGCGACCGTCGTCTATTACTTATGCGCCGCGCAAGTTGGGCTCGTTTTAATAGAGGAGAAGGTTTCGTGTTTACTGGGATTGGGATGTGTTGCGTGGAATTATTTTTTGGTTTGCACACGGCTTATGACGGCGCAATTTGGGAAACGTGGACCCGGTGTCACTTTGTGCGTTTCGATGTGGAAATGTGCGAACAAGGTAGGTGCATTTGTTCCACCTATTGCGTTGAGGTGCGATACGGCGCAATTACCTTGACAATCGTCGCGGTTTTAGGATTAGATGCATGGGTGAAATTGAACTGCGCATTCGTCGGCGTCGGGTGGCTTGTGAATTTAGGCGACCTGGGCAGCGAGCTTTGTTTTGTCACATCGAATGATGTAGTGCTCGATGTGAAGTTTGTTTTTGAAAAAACAACCAAGGGTATATCGTTGGTGTACAACTAATGGCAATGGAAAGACCTCGTGGACGTTTACCTCGGAGGCATGGCGACGGTCGTCTATTAGTTATACACCGCCCAAGTTGGGCTTCTTTTAATGATGGAGAAGGTTTCGGGTTCCTGGGATTGGGATGTGTTGCGTGGAATTATTTTTTGGTTTGCACACGGCTTATGACGGCGCAATTTGGGAAACGTGGACCCGGTGTCACTTTGTGCGTTTCAATGTGGAAATGTGCGAACAAGGTAGGTGCATTTGTTCCACCTATTGCGTTGAGGTGCGATACGGCGCAATTACCTTGACAATCGTCCCGGTTTTAGGATTAGATGCATGGGTGAAATTGAACTGCGCATTCGTCGGCGTCGGGTGGCTTGTGAATTTAGGCGACCTGGGCAGCGAGCTTTGTTTTGTCACATCGAATGATGTAGTGCTCGATGTGAAGTTTGTTTTTGAAAAAACAACCAAGGGTATATCGTTGGTGTACAACTAATGGCAATGGAAAGACCTCGTGGACGTTTACCTCGGAGGCATGGCGACGGTCGTCTATTACTTATACACCGCCCAAGTTGGGCTTCTTTTAATGATGGAGAAGGTTTCGGGTTCCTGGGATTGGGATGTGTTGCGTGGAATTATTTTTTGGTTTGCACACGGCTTATGACGGCGCAATTTGGGAAACGTGGACCCGGTGTCACTTTGTGCGTTTCGATGTGGAAATGTGCGAACAAGGTAGGTGCATTTGTTCCACCTATTGCGTTGAGGTGCGATACGGCGCAATTACCTTGACAATCGTCCCGGTTTTAGGATTAGATGCATGGGTGAAATTGAACTGCGCATTCGTCGGCGTCGGGTGGCTTGTGAATTTAGGCGACCTGGGCAGCGAGCTTTGTTTTGTCACATCGAATGATGTAGTGCTCGATGTGAAGTTTGTTTTTGAAAAAACAACCAAGGGTATATCGTTGGTGTACAACTAATGGCAATGGAAAGACCTCGTGGACGTTTACCTCGGAGGCATGGCGACGGTCGTCTATTACTTATACACCGCCCAAGTTGGGCTTCTTTTAATGATGGAGAAGGTTTCGGGTTCCTGGGATTGGGATGTGTTGCGTGGAATTATTTTTTGGTTTGCACACGGCTTATGACGGCGCAATTTGGGAAACGTGGACCCGGTGTCACTTTGTGCGTTTCGATGTGGAAATGTGCGAACAAGGTAGGTGCATTTGTTCCACCTATTGCGTTGAGGTGCGATACGGCGCAATTACCTTGACAATCGTCCCGGTTTTAGGATTAGATGCATGGGTGAAATTGAACTGCGCATTCGTCGGCGTCGGGTGGCTTGTGAATTTAGGCGACCTGGGCAGCGAGCTTTGTTTTGTCACATCGAATGATGTAGTGCTCGATGTGAAGTTTGTTTTTGAAAAAACAACCAAGGGTATATCGTTGGTGTACAACTAATGGCAATGGAAAGACCTCGTGGACGTTTACCTCGGAGGCATGGCGACGGTCGTCTATTACTTATACACCGCCCAAGTTGGGCTTCTTTTAATGATGGAGAAGGTTTCGGGTTCCTGGGATTGGGATGTGTTGCGTGGAATTATTTTTTGGTTTGCACACGGCTTATGACGGCGCAATTTGGGAAACGTGGACCCGGTGTCACTTTGTGCGTTTCGATGTGGAAATGTGCGAACAAGGTAGGTGCATTTGTTCCACCTATTGCGTTGAGGTGCGATACGGCGCAATTACCTTGACAATCGTCCCGGTTTTAGGATTAGATGCATGGGTGAAATTGAACTGCGCATTCGTCGGCGTCGGGTGGCTTGTGAATTTAGGCGACCTGGGCAGCGAGCTTTGTTTTGTCACATCGAATGATGTGGTGCTCGATGTGAAGTTTGTTTTTGAAAAAACAACCAAGGGTATATCGTTGGTGTACAACTAATGGCAATGGAAAGACCTCGTGGACGTTTACCTCGGAGGTATGGTGACCGTCGTCTATTACTTATACACCGCCCAAGTTGGGCTTCTTTTAATGATGGAGAAGGTTTCGGGTTCGTGGGATTGGGATTGGGATGTGTTGCGTGGAATTATTTTTGGCTTGGCGCACGGCTTATGACGGTGCAATTTGGGAAACGTGGAGCCGGTGTCAATTGTTGCGTTTCGATGTGGAAATGTGCCAACAAGGTATCAGCATTTGTTTCACCTATTGCGTCGAGGTGCAAGACGACGCACGCGTGACAACAATGGGCAATGCAGGAGGAGTTGGGTGCACCGACGATGGAGTTTCAGTGATTTGGCCAAGTTCGTGGGTGTGATTGTGATTGTGATTGTGATTGTGCTTGTGTGCTGGTGCGCTGGTGCGCGGTGTGAGGTGTGAGGTGTGAGGTGTGAGGTGTGAGGTGTGAGGTGTGAGGTTTGTTTGCCGTGGGTATGCCTGACGGGCGGTGACGGTGTCCATTGCCGAGAGGGATTGTTAGAAGCGTTCACCTTTCCGCTTGTGCAAGGAAGGTGGAATGTGTGGAAATTAGGCACCGGTGTACACGGTGACGTAGGGAGGGAACATAACGATGCAAAGACGCCGGGTGGAGGCGTCGCTGTGGGAATGGTGTACGTGTGTGTACTTTGCAGGAAAAGGCACGCGCGCCGATGTGTTTCGGGGCAAATGGGGTGGCGGCAGTGCCAGCCGTGTTGTCGAGCAAGTGGCAGTGGGATGCCTGAGTGATGGCCGCTTGTGAAAGAGTGAAGTTGTCAAAGTGAACAAGACGCAAAAGTCAGTGCAAGGACAAATGTCCAAGTGAAAGATGCATGTGTGAAGTCATTGCTGGTTGAGTGGGCTTATGTGGCTGGTGAGGTGTGGCGAGGCGGGCTTTTTCTGGAGGTGTCGGCGTGGTGGCGACAATGCACTTGTGGAGGTTTGGCGTCGTCGATGCGCTGAGTGAAAAAAAATCCCAGTCAAAAGGTCCAGGTGAAAAAGTGAAGTTGTCAGAGTGAACAAGAGGCAAAAGTCAAAGTCACAGGTAAAAGGTGTTAGTGCAGAAGTGAAAGAGGTTGAGGTTTCAAAGTGAAACGGTGAATAGGGATGTTTGAATAGTTTGAAACTGTGGAAATGGTGTACAAGGCCAGAAACGGGTAGAAGTGTATGAACATGAACGTGAACGTGAACGTGAACGTGAACGCGAACAAGTGAACAAGTGAACAATTGTACGTCGACTTGCAGCAGGGGAAGTAAGGCTACAGACTTATGCCTCGCACGGAAGAAATTGGAATCGTTTGTTTGTTGTTGGGGGTTTTTTTGTTTTGTTTATTTTTGTGTTTTTTTTGTTTGTTTTTTCCTTTTCGTAACAAAGGATGCCATGCATTGCATGGATTGCATGGATATGATGGATATGATGGATGTCATCGATGTTTTCTCTGCGTTGGATGCCACGGATGCCACGGATGCCACGGATGCCACGGATGCCACGGATGCCACGGATGCCACGGATGCCACGGATGCCACGGATGCCTCGGATGCCACGGATGCCTCGGATGCCTCGCATGCCACGCATGCCACCGATTGTAGTGTAAGTGTTGGTCGTTGTTGGTGTTGATGTTGATGTCATAAACTCAGTCACAAAGTCACAAAGTCACAAAGTCACTAAGTCACAAACTCACTAAGTCACTAAGTCACTAAGTCACAAACTCACTAAGTCACAAAGTCACAAAGTCACAAAGTCACAAAGTCACAAAGTCACTAAGTCACTAAGTCACAAACTCACTAAGTCACTAAGTCACAAAGTCACAAAGTCACAAAGTCACAAAGTCACAAAGTCACAAAGTCACTAAGTCACAAACTCACTAAGTCACAAACTCACTAAGTCACTAAGTCACAAAGTCACTAAGTCACAAAGTCACAAAGTCACAAAGTCACAAAGTCACAAAGTCACAAAGTCACAAAGTCACAAAGTCACAAAGTCACAAAGTCACAAAGTCACAAAGTCACAAAGTCACAAAGTCACAAAGTCACTAAGTCAAGAAGAAAACGTCATGCGTAGCACGATACTTGGAAAATGCACCCTTCCCCAAAAGTTTTCCAATGATACATGATGGCGTATGTTGACGTTTTGGTGTATGGTGACTTCAAAAATTGTTGGTGGTTGAATTGAGTAAGCAGATATGCAAGTCGTGTTGAAATTTCACATCATTTAGATGAAAATGTAGGATTTTAGAAATGTGGCCTATGTTGACCTTCCGATGTTGACCTCAAATATACTTGGTGGTTGAATTCAGTGACCAGATATGCAAGTGCTCTTCAAATTTGAAGTCAATTGGATGAAAAATGAGGATTTTCGAAATTTGGCCTATGTTGACCTTTTGCCCTATGTTGAGCTTTTGTCCAATGTTCATCAAAAATATAATTTGTGGTTGAATTCAGTGACCAGATATGCAAGTGCTGTTCAAATTTAAAGTCAATTGCATGAAAATTGAGGATTTTAGAAATTTGGCCTATGTTGATCTTTTGGCCTATGTTGATCTTTTGGCCTATGTTGACCTCAAAAATACTTGGTGGGTGAATTCAGTGAGCAGATATGCAAATGGTGTTCAAATTTAAAGTCAATTGGATGAAAATTGAGCATTTTAGAAATTTGGCCTCTGTTGATGTTTTGGCCTATGTTGACCTCAAAAATACTTGGTGGGTGAATTAAGTGAGCAGATATGGAAATGCTGTTGAATTTTCAAGTCAATCGATGCAAATTGAGGATTTTAGAAATTTGGCCTATGTTGACCTTTTGGCCTATGTTGACCTGAAGAATAGTTGGTGGTTGAATTCGGGGACAGATGTGCAAGTCCTCTCCAAATTTCAAGTCAATTGGATGAAAATTGAGGATTTTAGAAATTTGGCCTATGTTGACTATTTGGCCTATGTTGACTTCAAAAATTCTTGGTGGTTGAATTCAATGACCAGATATGCAAGTGGTCTTGAAATTTCAAGTCAATCGGATGAAAATTGAGGATTTTAGAAATTTAGCAAAGTTGGTGACCTTTGGCCTATGTTTACCTTTTGACCTATTGACCCCAAAAACAACAGGCTTCTGGCATTTGACCAAGTGTACGACTTGGTGAGGTTTGGTGAAGATCGGTTGAAAATTGTGACCTGCAGGCCGGTGACAAACTAACAAACAGAGTCACAAACACAACCGACCAATATAGTTGAAAAATCTTCGATTTTGCAAGTAATAAATAAGTAAACAAGAAAACGTCATGCGTAGCACGATACTTGCAAAATACGCCCTCCCCCAAAAGTTTTCAATGTGACATGATGGCCTATGGTGACGTCCAAAATACTTGGTGGTTGAATTCAGTGACCAGATATGCAAGTCGTCTTTAAATTTCATGTCAATTGGATGAAAATTGAGGATTTTAGAAATTTGGACTATGTTGACCTTTTGGCCTATGTTGACCTCAAAGATACTTGGTGGTTGAATTCACTGACCAGATATGCAAGTCCTCTTCAAATTTCAAGTCAATTGGATGAAAATTGAGGATTTTAGAAATTTGGCCTATGTTGACCTTTTGACCTATGTTCACCTAAAATATAATTTGTGGTTGAATTCAGTGACGAGATATGCAAGTCCTTTTCAAATTTCAAGTCGATTGGATGAAAATTGAGGATTTTTGAAATTTGGCCTATCTTGACCATTTGGCCTATGTTGACGTCAAGAATACTTGGTGGTTGAATTCAATGCCAGTCCTCTCCAAATTTGAAGTCAATTGGATGAAAATTGAGGATTTTAGAAATTTGGCTTATGTTGACCATTTGGCCTATGTTGACCTCAAAAATTCTTGGTGGTTGAATTCAATGACCAGATATGCAAGTGGTCTTAAAATTTCAAGTCAATCGGATGAAAATTGAGGATTTTAGAAATTTAGCAAAGTTGGTGACCTTTGGCCTATGTTTACCTTTTGACCTATTGACCCCAAAAACAACAGGCTTCTGGCATTTGACTAACTCTAGCACTTGGTGAAGTTTGGTGAAGATCGGTTGAAAATTGTGACCTGTAGGCCGGTGACAAACAAACAAACAAACAAGCAAATGAAAAATCGGTCAGAGACCGAGGACTTGCCGGGATGTCCTTTTTTTCGGCCATTTAGGACAAATATGGCGGCCGAACCACGTGACTGATGACGTCATCATCAACATATTTTATTCCCTATGGAGAGTTCTTTACAATGAGCCATGTCTCAATTTTTTCTATTCAGCACTTTCAGAGATATGGATGTGCAACATTTTTCGGTTGTTCCAAAATGGCGGCCGAACCATGTGACATATGACGTCGTCATTAACGTATTTTATTCCCCTTGGAGAGTTCTTTACAATGAGCCATGTCTCAATTTTTTCTATTCAGCACTTTCAGAGATATGGATGTGCAACATTTTTCGGTTGTTCCAAAATGGCGGCCGAACCATGTGACATATGACGTCGTCATTAACGTATTTTATTCCCCTTGGAGAGTTCTTTACAATGAGGCATGTGTCAATTTTTTCAGTTCAGCACTTTCGGAGATATGGAGGTGCAAAGTTTTGCCGTTTTTCCAGGATGGCGGACGAACCACCTGAACGATGACGTCATCATTTACATATTTTATTCCCCCTGGAGAGTTGTTTACAATGAGCCATGTCTCAATTTTTTCTATTTAGCACTTTCAGAGATATGGATGTGCAAAATTTTTCGGTTTTTCGAAAATGGCGGCCGAACCACGTGACATATGACGTCGTCATGAACATATTTGATTGCGCATGAAGAGTTCTTTACAATGAGCCATGTCTCAATTTTTTCTGTTCAGCACTTTTGGAGATATAGTGGTGCAAAGTTTTGCCGTTTTTCCAAGGTGGCGGCCGACCACGTGACATATGACATCATCATTAACATATTTTTTTCCCCATGGAGAGTTCTTTACAATGAGCCATGTGTCAATTTTTCCTGTTGAGCCCTTTCGGAGATATGGAGGTGCAAAGTTTTTCCAAGATGGCGGCCGATCCACGTGACCGATGACGTCATCAATTGGGCACAGTCTATTCCAGGGCAAGACCAATATGTGTGCAAAGTTTGGCGATTCTACGTGCAACGGTGTAGACACAGTGCTGCAAACAGACAGAGAAACAGACAAACAGACAAACGAACAGATCAACATAGTTGCCGGAATTTTTTCCGGCAAGTAACAAACAAACAGACAAACAGACAAACAGAAACAAACAGATAGAGTCACAAACACAACCGACCAATATACTTGTAAAATCTTCGATTTTGCAAGTAACAAACAAACAAACAGACAGACAGACAGACAGACAGAGAGTGACAAACACAACCGACCAATATACTTGTAAAATCTTCGATTTTGCAAGTAACTAGAAAACGTCATGCGTAGCACGATACTTGCAAAATACGCCCTCCCCCAAAAGTTTTCAACGTGACATGATGGCCTAGGGTGACCTCAAAAATACTTGGTGGTTGAATTCAGTGACCAGATATGCATAGTCCTCTTCAAATTTCATGTCAATTGGATGAAAATTGAGGATTTTAGAAATTTGGCCTATGTTGACCTTTTGGCCTATGTTGACGTCAAAGATACTTGGTGGTTGAATTCACTGACCAGATATGCAAGTCCTCTTGAAATTTCGAGTCAATTGGATGAAAATTGAGGATCTTAGAAATTTGGCCTCTGTTGACCTCAAGAATACTTGGTGGTTGAATTCAATGCAAGTCCTCTCCAAATTTCAAGTCAATTGGATGAAAATTGAGGATTTTTGAAATTTGGCCTATGTTGACCATTTGGCCTATGTTGACCTCAAAAATTCTTGGTGGTTGAATTCAATGACCAGATATGCCAGTGGTCTTCGAATTTCAAGTCAATCGGATGAAAATTGAGGATTTTAGAAATTTAGCAAAGTTGGTGACCTTTGGCCTATGTTGACCTTTTGACCTATTGACCCCAAAAACAATAGGCTTCTGGCATTTGACCAACTGTACCACTTGGTGAAGTTTGGTGAAGATCGGTCGAAAATTGTGACCTGTAGGCCGGTGACAAACAAACAAACAAACAAACAAACAAACAAACAAACAAACAAACAAACAAACAGATAGAGTCACAAACACAACCGACCAATATACTTGAAAAATCTTCGATTTTGCAAGTAATAACTCAATAACTAAATAACTAAATACGTAAATACGTAAATACGTAAATACGTAAATAACTAAATAACTAAATAAGAAGGAAACAAACAAACAAACAAATACAAACAAACACAAAACACAAACACAAACAAACAAAGTCACAAACAAACAAAATCACAGTCACAAAGTCACAAAGTCATAAAGTCACAAAGTTATTGACACGGATGCCACGGATGCCACGGATGCCACGGATGCCACGGATGCCACGCATGCCACCCATGCCACGCATACCACGAATGCCACGCATGGCACGCATGCCATCGATTGTAGTGTAAGTGTTGGTCGCTGTCGGTGTCGGTGTCGGTGTTGGTGTTGGTGTTGATGTTCATGTCGGGTTAGGGTTTTGGTCATAGTCTTGGTATCAGTTGGCGGTGTCGGTCTCGGTGTCGGTGTTTGTTGTCGGTGTTCTTGTTCGTGTTGATCTTGTTGTTTGTCTTGGTGTTAGTGTGTCATCGTTTTGGTGTTGTAGTATTGGTGTTGTAGTGTCGGTGTTAGTCTTAGTCTTAGTTTCAGTGTCAGTTTTACTTTTAGTTTAAAATATATAAATATATATCAAAGTAGGTAAGTAAATAAGTAAGTAAATTAGGAAATCATTCAATAAAGAAATAGGAGTGAAAAACGCAGAAACGCAACAACGTCCAAACGCAACAAACTTACCAAGTCACAAACACACTACGTCACAAAGGCACCAAGTCATAAACTCACAAAGTCACAAACACACAAAGTCACAAACAAACAAACTAACTAACTAAATAAGTAAATACGTAAATACGTAAATAACTAAATAACGAAATAACTAAATAACTAAATAACGAACAAACAAAGAAACAAACGAACAAACAAAGAAACAAACAAACAAACAAAGAAACAAACAAACAAAGAAACACAAACAAACAAACAAACAAACAAACAAACAAACAAACAAACAAACAAACAAACAAAGAAACACAAACAAACAAACAAACAAACAAACAAACAAACAAACAGTCACAGTCACAGTCACAGTCACAGTC